>NW_004955432.1:5780964-5850368 GCF_000276665.1 Chinchilla lanigera
GGAACCGAACTCACGACCTTGCGCTTGCCAGGCAGGCGCTTTTGCCGCTGAGCTAAATCCCCAGCCCCGCCATTGCCAAACTTAATATTTGTTATTAACAACAATTCTTCATTTGGTAGTTGTAGGGAGTATTGTTTGAATTTGAATTTTATTTTTATCATTGATTTTAAACATTCCTAAAATGTTTTTTGATTTTAATTTTTTTGAATAAAATAATACAATCAGATTGTTCCAAAACTGGAAAATATTAGAATTCATATATTTACTAGTCTCTATTCTATCTTTGACACCTACCCTGCAAAGTTAACCACTGTGTTTTTTATTTTATCTACTTTCAGAGTTTCTTTATGCATGTACAGAAAACATGAGTATTTCACTAGAATTTTATTCTTTTCCCTTTGATACTCCAAAGTTAGCATATTTTATTCACTGTACTGTAGTTTTTTTTTTTTTTAACTTAACAACGTAGCTCAGAGATGTTTCTATAATGGTACATAGATAACTCTTTTCTAAAAAAATGTACTTAGTTTTATTTTGCCACAGTTTACTTAACTAATTAATGTCTTCTGGTGAATATTTGGATTGTTTCCTAACTCTTACCATTATACATCATTTTGACATGGGTCCTTTCAATGTGTAATATAGAACTGATTGAATCAGAGGCTGTATTTGCATAAAGACTTGATAAGTATTATCACCTTGTCTTGCTTAGTTGTTGTGCTAGTTTCTACTCAAGAATTGCAACCAGTAACTGTTTCCAAACAGCTTAACCACCCAAAGAGCAGTAAAGATTTGAAATTGTATCAGTCTGATAGGTGAAAAAGTTGTTTTTTTTTGGTTTTTCTCTGGTACTGGGAACTGAACTCCTGACCTTGCACTTGCCAGGCAGGTGCTTTGCCACTGAGCTAAATCCCCAGCCCATAGGTGAAAAACTTTTATTGGTACAATTTTATCTTCATTTTCTGTTATTTTAGGTAAGTTGGGCATCTTTTCCTATGTTTGAGAGTTGTTGTATTTGTGTCAACTCTGTTTATATCTTTTAATCATTATCTTACTGAGTAGTGTTCCTTATCAATTCCTAATAGCTTCTTTTACATTTTTATCAATGCTTTAAAGTTTTCTTCATAATAGTCTTCCTTATATTTTAGTCATAGGTATTTTTATCTTTTTCAATGGTATTATATATGGGATCTTTTAGTTTATTCTGGTTTTTATTATTTTCTTATGAAAAAATATATTTCCTAATCTGCAATGAAAATTATCACTGAAATTTTAATTATAATAACTATATTTTCAGGAGCTTTATTTAGTCATTGAAACTTTGAGCATCTTCATAACATTCTGATGATTCATTATATTTTCTCTTATGTGTTTAGCATCTTAAAAATTCTAAAAGATGTGTTTGTCCTACAGTATTTTTCAGCTCACAGCATCACCTTTGCTTGTTATTGGAACCATTATGTCCCACAAGGCACTTCTTTCCTCAGGTGATTTAAAATTTTTATTGAGTTCCCTTCAGTGGGGCTAATTTTCTCCTCATAGGAGTCTCTGGCTAAGGAAATATCGTACAGTTTTATGTAAACTTCTTCTGAAGCATTCACATTTTATATGACTGTAAGAATCTTAATTTCTTTTCTTCAGGACCCTTTATCATATAATTAGCACAGATTGAAATCCTGCAAGCCTGAGGTTTGATGTCTTATGAGTTTCTTTTATCCACCCCTGGAGTCTTGGATGGAGGACAAACTTTCTTGCTGTTTCCCTGGGCTTTCCTAAGTTTTTTTTTTTCTTTTTTAATGGAAGTGACTGCACTTCAACACTCCATGCATAATGCAGGAATCTCAGTTTCAGCTCCGGTGCTTATTGCAGGCAGAAGCCAATTCTTTACCTCCGTGGGATGTTACCACTCTACTTTCCTGTGCCTTGGGCATAGGTTTTCTCTTAGGAATCTTAAAATTGATAAGGCAAGACTGTCTTGACCACAATTAAAATGAATACGGTTGAAAAATCCAGAAATACCAGGAAAAAAACAGTGAATATGAAGAAATTCCTTCCTATCCTTACAAGAAAACACAGAGCTAGGCTGCTGTGATTTTTTCCCAGAGGAATGCCCCAGGGTTTTTATAAATTCATGGCCTTCCTTTAAGTAGAAGTTGATAAGGTCTGTATTTGCTTCTCTCACCTTCATCCCTTTTTATGTCAAAAGTTAATTATCCAGTCTATGTAATTATTACCAGCACCCAGCCTGGCTCAGGGCCTGCAAGAGATTCAGAATTACATATGGGCTTTTAGCTATTTGCACAGTATGGGCTTGGAGCCAATTTGGGAAACATGAAAGCCATTATCATCTATCTGTAAGATGCCTTGCCCGTTGTTTGCTGCCCTTAGAACACGGGGTTATAAGAAAACCACAAAATGCTGGTGAAGTAATTGCACATGGCTGTGGGTGCTTTGTATGTCGCCTTCTCCAGTGGCTCGCCCTTCACTTGTTGATGGGTGTTTCCTTCTGAGAAATTAGACAATACTTTCTTTTGTTTCAGAGAGTCACTGTCCTAGTCCAGCTTCTGTTCCCGTAAGAGTATATCTTTGGTTAACCCAGTCTTTCTAGCAGACGATTGCATTTTATTCCAAGCCCATGAGTACCACATTCTCACCAGCTAGGACAGTTGGTCACTGAAAGATGTTAAAATGATCCTTCTCTTTCAGACCAGAGATTAATCTAATGACTGACTTTCTTGAATGTCCTTTGTCTTCTCTCTGTATAATGTGTCATCTTAGAACTTTCCTACTTTTTCCTCCAGTAGGTATTGTACTCAGAATTAGCTGAACCTGTGGAGATACCATTCTTTTTTCTTTTAGTCTATGTTAGAGTGTTTCTATCTTTCATGTGAACTACATTTTGGCTATGAAAAAGATTTTTAAATTACTAAATCTCCTGTCAGTGGTACAAGATAACCGCATTAGACCATCTTTTCACTAGGTGAAAAACAATTGCGCTATGTTGCCTTCAAAAAAAAACAGTGTCTCAGAAAATCTGAGGCTCATGAGTGACTGGAGTAAGGAGAGGAGGTTGACTTTTGTTCCAGTCTCGGATCTCATCATTCATCATTTCACTCACGGGCACATTTGGCTGCAGATCTTGGGAATACCTTGTGCACTTCTGTTCCCATGAAGGAAAGGACTCGTATATTTTTCCTACCTGCTTCCAGGATGCTTTGCCTAGAACTCCTAGCCAAATCTGTGACCCGACCTAACTCACATTAACCACTGGACTCAGAAAACTGCCTTTGGTATTTCTGAGGAGGGAAAGTCAGCTTTTCGGCTGTTTGCTCTTATGTGTGGATTTAATTTCAGGATGTGCTGAGAAGATACTTCTTTTCTGCTCAGAGTGCAGCTTCTTGAAGCCCCAACCTTGAAGTTAGTAGGAATGAGGACATAGGGTTTGAACCGAGAACATTTATTTTGCACTAGAGGTTTCCTCAGAGTCTGCTAATTATAAGGTTGTGATTAGATTTAAAGCAGGATTCACTTCTGCTAGCCTGTGGGAAACGGTCTGTTCAGTTGATGTGAATGTTGCAAAGTGCAGGTTTGCTGACATAATAGGTCTGCAGGTTATTTCTGTGTGCATGTGTGTGTATGTGTGTGTGTGTGTGTGTGTTTGTATGTATTGCGTGATGCAGCAGGTTATTTCTCTCTGTGTGTGTGTGCATATCGTGTGATGCAGATGATTGTCTACATATAAGATCAATTAAGCAGCAAGATGCTTTAGATATTTACTTCCCCTGTTCCCTCTCTCTTGGGGAAACCTGTGGGAAAACTTGCTCTGAAAGCAACTTCTATCATAAAAGAAAACATACACTTTTGGTCATAGATGGGGACTATAATGAAATTATGATTTTATACACAACCTTTTCTAAGAAAATTCTGTTTTACAAAATGAATGTAGCTGGGGCAACTTGACAATCCAAGTCATTTAAATTTTTCTGTGCATGCTCCAGTAAGAGGCACTCTAACAACTATGGGGTCTCTCTATGTCAGCTTTTCTGCTTTGTTCAAATAGAATCCACTTTTAATGTACTTTGTAATAAAATCGTAGTGAATAAAATTATTTCTAGGGTAAAATATTTAGAAATTGACAGATGTACTAATTCTTTTTCTAGGGGAAGCTCATTGCTTCAGGAAAGAAGTTCTGGTTTTCAAGAGTTAGACACAGTATTAATATACCTATAAGTTACTGTGGAACATTGTGCTTAGCTACCCACCTTCTCACCAAGCTCACTTCACTCAGCTAGGTTTCTGGCAACTAGAAGCACTTCAAAGTTTAGCTGTAGCTCTTTTAGAAACTTGTTGGCCCTGAATGTGACATCCCCCATCCTTCCTATTTACTACTTTGTCTATAATGCAGAACCCTTAAATAAAGGGGCATAATACGTCCTACAGAAACAACAAAGAACAGAAAAATGAAATTGAATTTAGTACACTAGAACATCTCAATCACTTCACACAGTTTGAGCTTATGTTCCCACGCATGTCTTAGCCAGTTTGTGTTGTGGCTTGCATCTAGATGTTCCCAGTTTGGAACTGGATCATAGATGTATTATGCTGGATTAGACCATCAACTGGGTTAGTATAGTTCTGGGAAGGGGTGATGGACTTACAGGAGAGGGAAGACCCAGCCTGGTTGTGGTGGCACCAGCCAATAGGCTTGCAGCCTGGACTGAATAAAAAGGGAAAGAAGAAATCTTGCTGCTCACTGCCTTTTGCATTATGCGCTCTTTCTCTTCTGTAACGCCCCTCTGCTGTGCACCCTGCCTTGGAGCCAGCTGACTCTGTAGTGAAACTTGTACAACCTATGAGCTGAAATAAACCTGTTCTCCTTTAATGTGTGGGTGTGGGGTCTTGTGTCCCCGCAAAGAGAAAGCAACTGATACAGTGTGGTAGGTACATTCAGTCATTGATCAGGTCTGAGACGCAGTGCCAAGCACTGGCAGGAACATTTTTACTGAAATTTGTATTTGCTTTCCTGATTGGGGCCCCAGTAACAAACAATGTTATAGTTTCTTCTGTCACTGGCAGTGAAAACTATTTTGAATTTCTTTTTGCAAATACTTGTCTTTCTGCACATCAGTAGGGGGCCTCTTCTGCTGGTTTGGAGGTGCCGGGGTGCACGTGCTATGGGAGAGACTATCAAAATCATTCTGTGTGAGGACTGTAAGAATTTAAGCTTCCCTGAGTGCTGTAGTACAATTTCTTCAGAATTCTCAATTTTCACATTTTGAGGAACATGTCTTATAAGATGGAACCACATTGACTTTAATCCATCTCATGCAGATAGAGTTTTATGGAAAGAAAATGACATGCAAGAGTGTGTAGTTTGGTATCACATATGACTGTGTTCCGATCTGGTCTCACCAATCATAGTCTGTGTCTGTGAGCTCCATTTTATCCTTGTAAAATGAGGCTGACAATAATACAAACCCATGGGGTTGTTTTAGGGATGAACTTGAATACTGAATGTGTATTGTCACATAGTAGAGCCTGAAAAACACTGGTTTCCTTCCTTTTAATTTTTAATATAATGAAGCTACTAGGAAAATAGTATGACTGTTCTAAATTTTGCCTTTGATTCTTGGCTTCTCAGTGTTCACAAAATGTTCAACTGGCAAAAATGAAAAAAAAAGCTTAGATTGAACCAATGAAAACCACCGGTGTCAATAGCAATATTTATTTATATAAGTAATAAGAATAAACACATTTTAGTATAAAACATGTGAGGAGCACACCTCTGCAGAGAGTGGAAACAGAAAAGCATGGTAGGGGGCTGGGGACATAGCTCAGCAGCAAAAGCACCTGCCTGGCAAGTGCAAGGTCATGAGTTCGGTTCCCGGTACCGGAGAAAAACCAAAAAAAAAAAAAAAAAAAAAAAAAAAAAAAAAAGAAAAGCATGGTAAATTAAAATTAAATTAAGTGCAATGCTTATTTTTTTCTCAAGGATCTTTAAGTCTTTAAATGTTAATTAACCTTATTTTGAAATTTTTTTCCATAAAAAAAGAATCACATGAGGAAAATATCATCATTAAACTGTGGAAAAGAGAGGAAAATGCATACATAGAGATAATGTGTGACTGGAATGAGGCACGTAATGAATGACCGAGCCTTGAAAATCCACATGTTTGCACCTGCTGGCTCTGTCCCTGTTTTGGTCTAGGGCCCTGCAAATACAGGGTCCGTCATAACAATTCAGGAGGGTAGCACATGCCTCTGTGGGTGTCCTTCTTAGAACCAAACAGGAAATATTAATCGACCAGTGATCTTCCATGTTTACTGTCCCTATTCCCAAGCTAATCTCCATGCTTGCTGGGCAAATGTCCCCTTTGTCCCAGTCCCTTCATCACGCTGTCTTTCCCAAACTATAACTCTGGCTAATTCTGACCATTAAGCTCTCCAGTCCAATATCCTTGTGTCTTGAGAAAAATGTGTGATCATACCACTGCCTAGTCTCTCTTTAAATTCATAACCTTGAACCTCATTTGGACTGTAAGAGTTTCACTGACAATTATAACATATCTAGATAATCCATTTCTTTTCTACATTATATGACAACTAATATATGCTTTCCTCCTCCCTGATCTTCAACACTTTCCTCCCTACCTCCATTTTCACAGAGGAAATGGAAACATCTCAAGATTTCCATAGCCTCTTATGACATCTATTTTCACAGCCTTCTAGCACCTGACCACATGTTCTACCTTCTTAAGTGTGACCACAGATGAGTTTCTGTACCCTATCAATTCTCTCCTGTCTCTGACATCATTAGGATTTTGTTTGTTTTTTACAGGTCTAATAGGTTATTTTCATCAGTATTCCAGCACATGGCTACTTCATATTACAGCTTGGGTGTGGTGGCTCCATACGCCTGTTATCCCTGCACTTGGGAGGCTGAGGCAGGAGGATCACTGGGAATTCAAGGCCAACCTGAACTACATAGTGAGACCCTGTCTCAAAAAAAAAAAAAAATCAAACAAGCAAAAAGTGTAACTGTGCTTTGGCTCCACTTTCTCCACTATTACCTATTTCTTTGCAGTGAAACTTTCTGAAATGGAGTTGTCTAAACTTGGTTTCTAATATGTTTTCCTCTCATCTTTTTCAATCTAGCTTTTATCCCTGCTTTTGTCTTTAGTGTGCTCTTTCAGTCATCACTGTCATTTTGTTGCTAAATTCAGGGGTCATTTCTCAGTTCACATCTTCATTTAGTTCAGGATCAACTGACACACTGAGCTCATCCCTCTTGCTAATGAAGTTTTTATCCTTGGCTTCCAAGATACTATACTTTCCTTCTGTACCTCTGGCTGCTCCTTTTCAGGTTCTTTTGCTGGGTCTTTCTTGTCTCCTGGACTTCCTTACCTCAGCACACTGAACAGCACTCAGGTTCCTTCTCTATCTGCAGTGGTTCCACCTGTGAGCTCCTGCAATCTCCTGGTATATGTGAACCGGCAAAGTAGAACGACTCCTCAGATTTATATCACTTATCACACCTCTCTTAACTCCAATAGTTCTGACTGCTTAATGGTCTTCTAGTTAGATATTTAGTAGATGTTGCAGATTTAGTACATGTAAAATAGAATTCCTGATCCATCCCTTCCCTGCTTTCCATATTAGGTGAGAAGGAATCTATCTTTCCAACTGCTCAGGTTCAGACAAGAGGAGTCATTGTTCCCTCTTATTTTTCTTATACTTCACATTGAATTTGCCAGAAAATTCTGTTGGTTCCTTTTTCAAGGTACCTTCAGAATTCAATCACTTCTCACACTTTTACCGCTACCATTGGTCCAGGGAACCAGCACCGCACACCTTAGTTGCCATAAGAGACTTGTAGCAGTTGCTTCTGTTATGTCCTCATCCCTTCAGCCACCTCCCACTGCCTTGCTGTCTACTCTTAGCTCAGAGCCCAGAAGGAGACTTTCCATCTGTACATCATATTATGCCCTCTTCCGGCTAAAATCTAACAACAGATCCTACTGGAAATAGAATCCAGGGTACTTACTATTTCTTTCTTTCTAGTCTCCTCAACTCTCCACTCCAGGCACACAGTTCTTTTTGCTTCTTTAAACATGTCAAGTGGACTTTGTTTTAGGCCTCTGTACATCTCTTGGAGACTTTCTTCTGAGGCTACTTCACTCCTTCTGAGTCTTCCATGAGACACCAACCTCTCATCTGGGTCTATTCAGATAGTCATGTTTAAAACTGCAAACTTTGCAGTCTTGACAGTCCTTGCAATAACAGATCGTCTGCAGTAACAATTTCCTGTTGGCCTCATCATGTCTTTATAGGTGTTGAATAACTTGAGTATTTATTATATCTGTTTTTCTTGTCTCTATCTTGCCAAAAATGAAAACTCCCAGGTGTCTGCAATCCAAATTTGCTTTGTTTATTGTGTATACCAATTCTTTGCCATTGTGTCAGAAAAAAGATCTGGTACACAGAACGTATTTGTTGAATGAACAAATAGGAACAAATCTGTTGACCTCAGAGATCCTGCTGGCCCAGCAATGCAATTTTAGCCAAGATGATGTTAGGACATTTTAGGACTTACTGCTATTTCTCTATGATAGGTTTTAGGAGCGAATCAAAATACTCTTCAGGAGAATTTGGGGGAGTCTTGGGCCAGGATGGGTTTACTTTGGAGGACTCTGAAGTGCTGTTTTCCTAAGATTTTACAAAAGAATCCAATATGCTTATCACCTTATCTGGCACATTAATAAATGAAGGAGAAAAGTGCTGGATGTTATCTAGACCTTGGGTTCTTGTTGAGTGAGTTGGGTCCTTGAGACCCTCATTACTGAAGTATCTGGAAGCCAGCTGGGATCCTCATGGATCCATGGCATGCACTGGGACATTGGAAATCTATAAGAAGATGCAATGAATGTTAAATAATTGAGGTAGAAACAACATAAGCTTGAAGTCAGTTGGATGCAGATTCAGATCAAATCCTGGACCTAACTTTTCCAAGCTTTTCTTCAACAACAAGCCATTGTGAGACTCAAAGGAGACAGTGTGCATTGTGTTGCCAACCCAAAGCAAGTATAGAATAGGACAGGTAATTTTGCCTTTTCTTTTCTTGGGAAAGAACTTTCAACATCAGGTCCCTCTATTATATTATTCCCTGGATACACCAAAAAATTTAGCTTGCATCAACACATGAATGTACGCTACAGAGATTAATTTATGAACTGGAAGAAACAGAACAAAGAGTTACTTCACTCTCTTTTACTAACTCTGAATACTTCAGATTTAGGATGGCTTTTGTAAGAGTTTAGCAGCTTTCCAGGAAGTATCAGTGAAAGGAACATAAATCATCAGTTCTGGTGATGAAAAGTGCTCAGCAGCTGTTTAAATCTCCACTAAGAATATATGACTATGAGTATTGTTGAGAACCTACTATGAGGAGATATTTATAGAAGTGAGCTTTAAAAAGACAGGACTTGTGAATCCCAGAGCCACAACAGTGCTGGTGTAATGGTCACTGGGCTTTCACACTGCTGGGCCACACATTTCACAGGACTGGTGCAGGACTTCTGAGGGACTTCTAAGAGCCTGTGAGTACACGTTAGAGGATGTTGTTAGGAAGCTTTCAGGGGACTTGTGCAAGTGCATACTCAGCATAAAACTACTGAATGCATTAATTAATGACAACTATTCTCATACAGTCACTGTAGCTTCAACTGAGAGCAACTGTGTCACATTTGTTTCCTTCCTGTGCAAACTTAACTTCATCTGAGGAAGGGTGTAAGCAATGTAGTATTTAAAAACCCTAGGAATGTCAGGAGATTCAATGCCTATATAGTTGTATAAAAATTACCTATTCATTTGGTGCTGTAAGGAATTTATCTGTGAAGCAGAAATAGCAACAACTAAAATAAATTCTTTTTTCAATAACTTCTAGTTGAAATTCTCCAAAATTGAAGTAGGCTGCAACTGACTATGAAAATTATAAAAATTATGAAAATTATAAAACAACTCAGCAGAGGATGCTTAAATTTATTATAAGGCTGGATGTAGATTGAGCCATGTGCTTGTTCATGCTTCTCTTGTTCATGTTGCTGCCTACACTGGGTAACACTTTGATAGCAGGAGTGACTAATACAAGTTTTGAGCTGAATTTATCTCCTCTTCCAAAATGAGTTATTTTTTGCTATTCAGAAAAATATGTGAATACCTACCTGTAGTAGTGCAAACTTGTATAGACTATTGGAATTATTTTATTTTCAAATAATTGAAACTAAACAATTGCTGATTTCTTAGTATTAACTAGACTGAAATAAATGATGTTATTGATTAAATATGCATCAATAATTGAATTATGGATATAATATTGGATGTCCTCATCAACAAAGAAGGGAAAACTGAGAATACAAAGTAGAAAGGAAAATGTGCATATTTTCTTGCTTTCAAATATTGGAAGCGAGCATAATGAATGTTTGGAGAGTCGTATCTAGGTAATGAAATTATTGGTGATGTTTTGGTTTTGTTTTCTTGATACTGTCAGTGCTTCCCAGGTTCTGGTGCAATCTATTAGACTTAGCGGTAGCAAAATGCCATTGAGACTGTGCTTAATGAAGGCATTTGGTATGAGGCAGGCGCTCAGTACAGTAAATGCTGAGGGAATGAATGAATCCATCAGGAGGGCTGACACGCTTTCCTGACTCTCTGGAAGCTTTGTCCATCCTTCTTGTGGAATGATGATAATAAAGTGTCACATCATGAAGGTTTCATTACAAATTGAATGATAGTATATTATAAATCACTACCATAAATAATAAGCATGGACTAATCAAGTCTGTTTTTTATGGTGAGACAGCTCTAATTGCTTTTAATTTCATGCTCTCCCTTATAGTACTCCCTAATTCTTGAATTTGTAATCTCTTGTGTTCTCTTAGTCATTAGTATAAATTAGCAATGTTGTACTATATGCAAATCAGTTGGCTGAAAAGTCAGTTATGTGGAAAATACTGTAGATAACCTTTTTCAACTCAATTAAACAATTTTGGTGTAATACCCTAGGCTTTAAGGAACAAGTAATTGACTAAAGCATTAGAAAAACCTCTGGGTACAATCCAGAAAACCTTACACAGACAAAATTCCTACTTTCTTCAGCACTGATCTTGAACAACCAGGAGTGTGCAACTCTGTATGGGCAAAAGAAGAGGGCTAAGTCTAATATTTACTGAATAAAAGTTATACAATCATAATTCTAGATTCCCAGAGTGAAAGTGGCATTGAAATATAGAATATAAAGACATGCCATTCGTGTTTCCAACCCATGTCCTAGTGATGTCTACTATCTCAAAATACTTTGTGGTGAGTAAATGGGTTTAATGGTAAAACATAAAAAATTTACATAATATGCCTCTGTTGAAGGATCATAAAGAACATTAAGATGTTAAATTTTTTAAAAACTTGTGTCATAAAGAAATACCTTTAAATTTAAGTCAGAGCTTAATACCATTTGAAAACATAACTATTTCTACTTAACATATACTGTCATTCATGGACTATCATTCCATGAAACAGATTCAAAGACAGGAAAATATTAATCCAATATATTTTGTACCTTGCAAATCACATGTGTACTTAGAAGCAAATTCTATATTGCTTGCATTACCTTCTTTATCTAGAATGTAGCTGTGGTACCATGGTAAACACATGCTTGTTTTTTGTCCCTAGTTCTTGCTACATAGAGTTTCTTTTGTAAGAGAAGACTGGTGGCTGAAAACCCTGGTTAGGTTCAGAATACGGCTGTTCACTGGAAAGAGTAAGCCATGTGATCAGGTTTTAACTCTGAGAAGCAGCTCCCTACCTCTGAGAAAGGGAGAATACCACTGATTGTGCTCAGTCACCAGTGAGGAATGGCTTTGTCAGCTGTGCCTATATAACAAAAGCTTCTAAGCAATGAGGCTCAGACAGAACCCAGCTGGTGAGCAGAGTTGCTGAGTGGGCAGCATTCCTGGAGAGGGCTGGGGCAGCTCTGTGCCCTGCCCTGTGTGTGCACTTGACCATGAGTGTACTGTTCATAATAAACTGATCATAGTAAACTTTTTTTTTTATGAGTTCTGTAACCATTTCAGCAAAACATCAAAACTGAGGGAGTTGGCGATATGAGAATCCTTGATCTCGAGTAAGGGAGCAAGTGTGGGAACCTGCGGCCTTATACTTGAGTGCCTGCAGTCTGAAGGGTGGCAGTTGGTGAAACTGAGCCCTTAGCTGATAGAGTCTGTAACTATTTCTAAGTTTTGAATTGAATTACAGGACACTTAGCATCTAGAGAGTTGCAAAATTGGCTAGTGTGAGGAAACTCACACAGTAGCATTAAACAGATAGGAGTAATCTATTCCTCTTAGGGAAAAACAAAAACAAAGACAAAAACAAAAACAAACAAAAACAAAAAACAAAAATAAAAAGGAATTTGTGACAGAAACAGTAGATGCATTACCAGATCTTGCTGCTAGGGTCTACTGAGGCATGTGGATAAATGATTTGTTCAGGATTATTCATTTTTTGAAATACAATTGATATGTAAAAATAAAATAATTTTGATAGTTTTTTCTTTTTAATTTATGAAACAATAAAACAAAATTTCATACCCAAATAATAAGAGAATAACAATTGTTATTACATTGTGTACCATTATCTTGAGGTAGCTACTCAGGGTACAAGAGGTAAATCGGAAAAATTCTTACAAAAAAGAAAAAAACAGATAATAACACAAAGTTTCCTTTCCGTGAACTAAGATACATTATTAGAACAATTTAAACAAATTAACATATATATTGAAATATTTATAAAACAATGGAATATGTAATTTGGGGAACTTTGTAAACTTCCTACTTCCTACTTATCTCTCTTCTAATACACTGCCATAAAGAAAGATAAATGGGAGGCCTTCATAGGCAAATGGACGCAACTTCAGGGCACAAAGTTACCTGAGATAAGTCAGACACACAAGGTCAAATACTGAATGGCTTCTTTTATATGAGAAACCCTATGTATGTGGAATTGAATTGCATAGCAAATGACACTTATTTTCTCACACTTATTTCCAACTGCTGTATTGATAACTGTTGTTCTGAGCTACAAACGTGAGTAACTTCTGACTTCCAAGCCCACGTCACTGGGCTGTGATGGAGGAGTAGTGGTTGGGGTAGAGAACTAAGGGGTCTGACCCAGGTCCCACTTACATCTGTTGACCTAAGGTCTTTCTCTTTCTCATGGATCTGACAACTTCCTTCTGCATGGAGCTCAGGGTTCCACTGTGCTACTCTTTCTGGGCTTTGTGGCTGATCTGCAGATAACAAAAATTAAATCTATCTCCTAACTTCTTAGAAAGTTACCGAGCAGTAGTTCAGGGGCATACCTTAAGGCTATAGGGAATCTGTTGATCTCTTCTCTTTCTATGTTTATTGTTTGGTCTTATATGACTTTTTTGTGAGAGGCTCGCACACATAAATTTATATTAAAAAGATCTAACAAGTAATAGAAAATGTAGCCATGTATGAAACAGGAGTGCTTCAAAGTAAAGTGGTCTGGAAAGATACTGAACTAGAAATCAAGTTACTGCTTTAATTTCTCTTTTCTCCATAATGTGTATGCTAATACTTGAAAAATGAAAGCTCTTAGTCATTCATTTATTCCTCATTTAGTTAGTTCTTTCTCCCAAACAAAAACAGAAGTTTGAAAGGGTAGATTACTGATGGATGACTGTTCTTGTCCTATGAGCTGCTGGAATGACTTTCCATGTTTTTTTTTTTAAACAATAATCTTTCATGTTAAATTTAATGTTAAATTAATAGAATACTTTAAACTCTGAAAAAAGAAATATCTATACATTGCTTTTCTTGTGGGCAGTTGGTACAGAGTCATTTTTGTGTTTAGTATTGTGTCCGGAGACTTACATTCATCCTTGATTTCCTTTTTTATATAGAACATTCATATATGAACTATTGCTTAGTATTTTCTTTTAAGTGTCTGTGGCTTGCCTTTTCTGAAACATTTCACCTGTCTTTGTTACCTATTGTTTTCATTCAGAGTATTTTGTTACTGATATGTTAATTCCTTTTTGTTATGCTTCTGTTTAGCATTATTTTCCCGGTGTTATGCAACTTTAGAATTTATTATGTACTAATTATATTAGGGAGGTGTATAACATTTGTGCTTGGAAGTGCTTTAGGGAGTACATCTTTATCACACTCATACTAATACAGTATATCTGAGATTTAGGCAGGACCTCATGGTATAGAATGGGTGGATGAACAAGCCTACTAAATCAGGATTGAGAGGAGTCTTTTTTTCTTAGTCTAGTAAAGGTGCCCCTATGTCTTTAAACGAAAGAGGAAGAGTTATAGTTTCCAAATAGAGTTTAAAGACAGTAAAAATAAGATTGAGTAAAACTCTTCACTTAGTAGAAAAAAGTTTAATTCGGAAATGAAAGATATTCTTTTGTTATCTGTCTAGATTAGTAGTTTCAATGGGCAGTTTCCCCCTATGGGACAGCTGACAGTGTGTAGAAACATTTTTGCTTGTCATACTTGGGGTCGCTGCTCCTTGTATATAGGGGGCAGAAGCTAGGGATGCTGCTATGCATCCTGGACTGCACAGGAGAGACCTGTATTAGCCAGATTTTCCATTCCTGGGACAAAGTACCTGACATATACGACTTGAAATAGAGGAGGTTTATTCTGACTCATGGTTTCAGAGGTCTCTGTCCATGGTCAGCTGGTTTCAAGGCAGAAGAGGCATGGAGGAAGGGCATAGTGGAGGAAAACTGCTCAAATCATGGCAGCCAGGAAGCAAAGGGGAAGAGAAAAGCTGTCTTTTTGCCAGATCAAAGCTATACTTTCCACAAGGGCACTCCTAGTGACTCATGTCCACCTGGGCCTTCTTCCTGCAGCACATTCAGCTATGAACTCCGTGGATCCATCCACACTGATCAACGAAGCGCCTGTTGATCCAGTCACCTCTGAAACCCCCCACTTTTGGGCACAGGAGAGTTTTCAGGGGGGCATTTTATATTTAAACCACAACAATCCCTTACAAAACAAAAATTACCTGGCCCCTCAACATCAAGAGAGCTGAGACTGATAAACCTGTTGTAGACCAGCAGCTCTCAGAGTGTAGGCTGGGTACAGCCGCAGACCTCTCCTTGGGCTTCCAAAGCAGAGTGCAGCCCAGAGTCTATGTCTTAACAAGCACTCCTGAAGTCTCTGATGCATGTTTGTTTGTGATGCATGTTTGTTTGTGAACAAACAAGTAGATATTTCACGCTTCTTTTTCACTTTGAAGAATATTACTTCTTGCTCACTCTACAACCTTTTGCTCATGTAGTGGTTGAAGTGTGAAATCAAACCCCTTCTCAAACTCTAATGATGCCCTCAAGAAACTTCTTATGTAGAGGCCTCTCTCTCCATGCTCTGGCCCACAAAAGGGCTCTCCCCAGGATCAGTCTATGTCTTCTCTCCTTTTGTATTATTTTGAAATATCAGCATGATCAATCTTATGTGTTGTTCAACCATACTGGTTCAACCTTATGCATTTGTAGAAAGCACAGCCTGTCCTCCCAGAAGCCAGCACTGGGAAGTGGAGGTTGTTGTCCTTGGTCAGCTTGTGGCATCACAGGGCTTTCCTTTTTCTTTTTCTTTTAAAGACAGTAGCTGAAAAAAAAAGAACAATAGCAAAATACAAACAAAACAATGCAAGGACATTAAAAATGATACAGGGTTTGATAGCAAATGATAGCAATTAACAGTGGTTGTTACATTACATATTGGTATCTTCAGCAAAGTTGCTCAGATTATCAGATGCAAGACTGGAAGACTGATCAAACAATTAAAGAGAATAAGAAAGTAATAATTTTAAAAAACATTAAAGATAATATAGAGTTTCACTAGACAGGATAGTGGGAATTCACCAATGGTTGTTATATTGCATATTATTGTCTTCACATCAATGGCTCAGATTATCAGATACAAGCATACAAAACTGGCCAAAACATAAAAACAAATTCAAGCACTAACTTCCCTTCAACAAAAGCATCAGAGATCAGCAGTACAGTTATCCCAGCTATCCTTCCATATATACATATGTATATATGGCCTTAGTACTTTCGTTTTCTTTTTTTTTTTTTTTTTGGTTTTTCTCTGGTACCGGGAACCAAACTCACGACTTTGCGCTTGCCAGGCAGGCGCTTTGCCGCTGAGCTAAATCCCCAGCCCAGTACTTTCGTTTTCATCTTTCCCTCATCCCAGTTGTTCCTTCCTTTGCACAATTTCTTTCCCTTTGATATTATCTAGTGTACATTTTGAGTTTTATTTACTCTTTCATATCACAGGGCTTTTGTGGTGAGCATCCTGAGCTCTTTGTAGTTCAGCTATGAACTGTTCAGTGTATTTTGTTCTCTAGTTTAGAGATTTGGTTTGCAATCTTTTCTTCCATCTGTCACCTCATATCTGCCCAATCAGTTACACTTGGGGATTTTGATCAAACTAAAATCTACACTGTAAAGTGACACACAGTGCATAGCTCAGGGGGTGGTGAGATCACATATAAAAAAGCACACCACATCTTCTCTCCCACTTAGAGTACAGGAAAGTGAACATTTAGAGGTGTTCAAGCTGAATGTTGTCATTGATAGATGCCAAGTCCTTAAGAAATATTAGCTTGACAGGTTTTTGGTTTGTCAGTCCATTTTTTTCCATCATTCAAACCCTTATTCCAGAGTAGGAAAAGACAGCTTTTGCATGAGCTTTTATAATAGAGTGGAGGAATGCAAATCTTATAATTAAGAACTTAGACTTCATTATTAGCCTGCAAATCACACAATTAAAAAAAAATCCAGCAGATGTGGCCAAATGTTCTTACACAATTAATTTGGAAATATATTATTCATCTGTTGTGGCCTGCCATTGCAGTTGACAGTTTTCTTCTCTTCAGCTCTGTTAAGGGTTTCTGACATGTGTACTGCCAAAGGGGTTGAAAACCTTTACACAAAATAATTATTTCAATTCAGAAGAGAGGTGAACCATATAACCACCTGTAGTTTTTTTCTTCAATTGCCTCATTTCCATCAAGAGCTGGAGACGTCTATCAAGTCAGTATTTTATGTTGTGTTGTTAGGAAATAATTCCTGTTCCTAAGGCTTTTGGATGGAGCTACAAGGAAGTGTATATAACTCCCCAAATTTGAAGATAAACCTGCCACATAGTTTCTTTATGTCTCTTTCTGTGCCTGAGTGGAGAGGTAATAAATCAGACTCTTCAGGGCCCTAGCTATGTTTTCTTAGTGTCAAGAAATGACAGGAATCAATTTCATTTATCTACTTGTATATGGCCTCTTGACATGAATTTGGGTGGTTTTTTCACTTCCCTGGGCCCCAGGAGATCTCCCAAACAGGAGGCAAGGACTCAACTTGCTTTACCCACAGCACAGATGGTAGAGTCACTGACTTCTGTCACAAACAAATAATTTTTCAGACACATCATGAGATGTCTAAAGAGGTTTATGGGCAGAGTTAAAAAGTACACAAGCAGAACGGAGCATGGGCCCTCCAGAGAGAGGTGCATTTTGGTCTGGGTTTGGGGTTTTCATACATCTTGAGCCTGTCTTCAAAATGGGTGACCTAGGCTATGTATTCTTACTGTCTGTCAAGTTACCCTAGAATGCAAACCAGTTGCACATGTTTGAAGTTGAGATCTGCAGCCCACCACTGTTGCTGCTTCCTTGTGGGTGGAGGTTTGTGGGAGGAAGGCAGATTATAGCAAAAAGTACAGCCTGAGCCCACTTCATAGGCTTTTTTTTTGTCTCTAAGGCCCTTAAGATGTTCAGGAAGTGAGTTTTCAGGAAGAGAGAAGGATTTGAATAACTTTTGTGCTAGGAAGCTCTATGATTTCTTAAAAGTACAAATAATGATGTTTCTTGTCTCCCTTCTGCCTATCTTTATTTCTTCTGTCCTACCCCAGTTTTGTACTTTTTGAGTAGGATTTTTTCATTTTATTTTTCCCCTTAAAAATAGCTGCCCCCCTTGGGCTTTGTAATAGCAGGTACTTTTTCTATTCTTTAACTGCTGTTGAAGAAATCCAATAGTTTGCTGAGTTCCCCAAAGATGACCAATAACACACATGCAGACAGTGTCTTTCAGAACAGCTAACACTGGTTGAACAGGTCATTTGGAGGTGGATTTGTTTTTGGTGGGTGTGGACTTGCTTTTAGTGGAGAAGTCCACTAGATTTGTATGTGTGTGTGTGTGTGTGTGTGTGTGTGTGTGTGTGTGTGTGAGTACCCTTTTTTTTGAGGTGAGGAGGAGATAAGAGCTAGAGTGGATGATGATAGCCCTTACTGAAGGTGTGTGTGTGTGTATGTGTGTGTGTATGTGTGTGTGTGTGTGTGTGTGTCCCTGAGGGCAGTAGACAGTCCAGGGATGCAATGGAGTTAAGGAAGGAATGGATATCTTGGAGCAAGAAAGAGTGAATCAGTAGGCTGAATTTTTCAAGCATTTATTGGATATTTTGCAAAGTCAGCCTTTCCTTTTTGGAGCTCATGCCTTAAACACTTCACTGTCCTTGGCCATCAGTCATTTCTCATTTCCAGTGCTAATTACTTTCCAGCTGGGGCCTCTCTGGGAAGAACTCCCTCTCTACACTCTATCACCACTATGCTTGTCAGAGAATGCATGACTCTGGTTCATGTGTATAGGCAAAGACAAACACAAAGTACATTACTACACAGATGCAGAAGTTAGTTTCCACTCCTAATGCCTCAAGAAGGAAATAAAAGTGATAAGGACCACAAATCTTGCTTTGGTAATATGGTTTTATATGGGGTCAGGCAGATTGCAATGGTTTCTCTCTTGAACAGATGAGTATCTAAGCAAACATGACTTTGGTCTCTGTTAGGAATACTGCAATGATTGGTGAGAGCCAGTAGAAACAAAAGGCACTTTTCCTGGTTAATCCTTATTCTTAAAATAAAATTAAACATAATTTACTTCAGTTATGACATAAAGAGGGAATTTTACAACTGTTTAATTTAACCTTCTTACTCAGGACAAATTAATCCACATGGATGTGTCTCTGGTGCCATATAATAGGTTTTACATCTGTAAAATCAGTTGCATTTTAGGTTGTGGTACTTCTAGATTGTTGCTGTTATGACTTGTGTCTAGATGTCCCTCCAAAGCCCCAAGTATTCATAGGTGGGGCTTTTTCAGAGGTGGCTGGATCTAGAGTGTGTGACTGATTCATGATGCAATGCTGAGATTAAGAGTGTGTGATTACTAAATCAGTCCATTGACTAGTTTGGCACCAACCTAATCTCAGTAGCCTCAATAAAGTATAAAAGGGGCAGAAAAAAGCTGCAAACTCTCTTGCTTGCTTTTCTACCTTCTGCCCACTGTGAACTGTTTCTTCTCTTTGATTCCACCCTCCCTTGGAGCCAGCTAACTATGGACTGAAACCTTTACAAACTGTGAGCCAAATATACCTTTCCTCTTTAACTTTGGGTGTTGGGTATTTTGTTTCAGCAATGAACAAAAATACCTAAGACAGCTGCTTGAGCAGGCAAAGGGCAGTCACTGGTCCATGGTGACATGCTGGTGGTGGGCACATTTCCACTCAATATTTGAGAAGAAAGTGTGAGAGTAAAAGCCACACCCTGACAGCTGAAAGAGCTGGTATGGGGAGATGCATTATTTACCATTTCTAAATTCCAGACTGCTGCCTTTGTATCTCTGAATCCTGGGAAATTCCTTTCCCCTTAGACGGGTCTTTCATTATTTTTAAAGCTAAATATCTTATATTCTTTTCCAGTTGTTTGTAGGACATTTAGAACATCTATTTTTCTAAACCGACTAACCTATTTCCTCATGCAATGGATACCTTGAAGAGCTAGATAAACAGATATTTGGCAAAATCTGAGATTGGGGTTTGCAAAAGGTCTGGAAGGTCAACTTATCAGGTTGGTTATAACTCCCCAGTTCACTAAATTTAAGTTTGATTTCCTCATCCTTAGAAGGAGAAATACTGGTGTGTACTGTTTAAGCTCAAGGGCCCCATGTTAGAGCTTGAATCCCAGCTTTACCACTTTCTAGCTGTCTAATGTTCTGCAAGTTACTTAAGTCTCCACCCTCAGTTTCTCCTTTAGTAAAGTGGAGTTCATAATAGCAGCTATAGTGGTAGATAATTGTACTATGTGAGTTGTTATATGTAATACCCTTGGGAGAGTCTCTGGCATATGGTAAGCACTAAGGAAGTGTGAGCTATTTGCTTTATTATCCTTGTATCTCCCTGTGGTCTTACATAATTCTCAGATAGAGAGCAACAAGGCTCCTTGTGACAGCCATGGCTTCATGTCATGGCATTGTAGCTTTCTTGAAGAACCAAGACCCAATGTCACATTGTCCAGGGAGGAACTGTGAGGCAAGGAAACTCTAGTTGACATGTTTTACTTCTTGTTTTCCTAGTCCCATAGCAGTGATGCATTGAGTTAGGGTTCCCCAGAGGGACGGAATCAAAAAATAAATGTAGAATTACCAAGGGGACACATTAAGTAGCTCACAGGATGAGAGGCCGGAGAGTTCACCTTGGCCCACTGCACCCTGGAGATCTGGAGGCCTCAGGAGCTGCTCAGCACAGGAACATGGAAGCTGATGAAGAAGAGGGATGGAAAACACAGCACCAGCATGAGGTTGAAGGCCTGTAGCATTGCTGGTGCAGATCCGTGTCAGATCTGTGTCAGAAGGCTGAGGAAACCGGAGACTGATGTCTGTTCCTGAGATGGGAACGCTTCAGAAATGGGGACACTTCCTTGCTTCTCCCCCTTTCATTGCATGCAGGCTACAAGTAAACCTATTGATTGGTGCCACCCACACCCAGGGTGAGTATTCCTTCCCTCGGTTTGTTGGCCTATGTGGCAGTCGTTCACAGACTCACCCACAACTGTGCTCCAGTAATTTTCTAGGCCTTTCTTAATCCATGCAGTTTGACAGACCGTGATCAATGGTCACAGGTGATTTGCAAACTCCTAAGGAAGATAATTTTTCAACACAGTTTGGATTCCTTCATTCTGTCTAATTTCTTTGTACAATAGGTAGAATTTTACTTCTGTTTCTTCTTAAAGAATCAAAAATTTTGTTCAGTGGCCAAGAGGTATCAGGGCTGTAACTCTGATTCCTGTGGACTTTTCCTCATGTTTGTCACATTAGTGTTTCTTATTCTTTTTGACAAAAAACAAAAGCTTTTTCAAGATCCTTTCTTTCCCTTCTCTCACATCCAGGAACTTTCTGCTAAGGTCTTATTGGCTAGAATTAGGGTCCCTGGGAACTCCAGGTGCAAAGGGGGCTAGGAAAGTGGGGAGCAGGGTTGTCAGATTTGATCTAAATAAATAACAATGCTTTGCTTGGAAGCGGGCCCTGGCTCTGAGCATTCTCAGAAATCTATTTGTAAAGAAAGTGTGTGTGTGGAAGGCTGGGTATTAGCTATCCATCATTAGTGCTGTGTACAATCAAGCACTGGTGTTTAATGATTTTGCTTGGCTCGGTTGTTAGTACTTTTCCTTCAATAGTCTTTACTATTCATCAAAACACATCTAAAGAGTTTTAGTTGAGAAATTTTGTCCTTGAGAAAAATGAGGCAGATAATCACTAGAGATGGGATTCAAACTCAGGCCATCTGATGTCCCGCTCACACGCCACACACATTCCCACAGGGACTGTATTAGAACTCGAAGCAAAGTGATTACCTTGCACCTCCTTGAGAGAATGAAATGTGATTTGTCAGGCTCATTATTGGAGAGAAGAATCCCAGAAGTCTTTTATATGAGAGTCCTGAACTGAGAATTACTTGTCATGGCAAGTGACCCAGAATTCTTATAAAGCATAGCCTCTCTTCTGAGCTCCTGCCTGCTTTCTCTCTACCCATTCTGAGAATGCTGTCTTGATCTCTGTGCCCTCTGCCTGGGATCCTTTTTTCTGTCAATTTATGGCAAGTTCCAGTAAAGTGTAACTCTCACAGTGCATATGACCCTGGACATTCCTTGACTTGTGACAATTACCCTTCTATAATGAAGAGCTTTTTTAGAAAATACTCAGCTATAATTACCGTGCCATTTCAGCATAGGGAAGAGTTCACCGTTCACTGAGCATTCTGGGGCATGTTTTCCACTCCAATTGCACTTACACCTGGTTTGAGTCCTAATTATGCCATCAGCTCTGGCCCACCTGCCTGGCTGTGCTACTGCAGGGAGCGTTGGTACTAAGCTCACTGAAGGGGAATTTAGTGGGACCTGCATGGGGCACCCTGCGGAGCCCCTTGCTTAGACTAGGAAAATACCAGGGCTTCTGTTTTTTGCTGCTCCCTGTTGGCAGTGGTGGGCCTGGGTACCACCTGTGAAAGCACAACAAAATAGGAAGCTCTAACACCTGTCCACTTCTCTTGGGGAGGAAGCCACCCTTGCCTTTAGTGTCCGCCCTCCCAACACACACTCTTCAAGAGGGTCCTTTCTTTTTCAGTCTTCAACACAGGGATGAAAAGTCATTCTGTGAGCCCAACAGAGTACTAAGGGCTGCAATATACAAGTATTACCAGGTCGCCTCTTAGACTCCGGAAAAGCAGCAAGGCAGCTTTGCAGCTCTTAGCGCTTCCCTCAAGAGCAGGGGTCAGCAATTTTATTTCTCTGAAAAGAATCACAAAGTAAATATTTCAGACACTGCTGATGCTGTGCTTTCTCTTGTTAACACTCAGCCGCGTCACTGCAGCATTAAAGCGGCATCAGCCGTACACAGGCGGCTGAGCCTTGCGTTTCCAGTAGACCTTGCTTATGGACACTGACGTTCGGATTTCACATAATTGTCACATGCCGCAAAATAACGTTTCCTTTTATTCACAACTACTTGAAAACAATTTCGTTTTTATCCCATGGTTCATGCAAAGACATGCATCAGGCTGTAGTTTGATGACTCTGCTGTAAACCATCTCTAATTGAACCTCCTAAGTGGTAGACATGTTCTACATTGAACATCTTGACATGTGGTTAATGCAGTTGAAGGAATACAATTTACCTTTTAATTAATAGAAATTTAAATTTGATTTTAAATAGCCACCTGTGACTGGTGATTGCTGAATTGGTCAGATCTAGAGTTCTGCTGTTTAGCTAGCCAACATTTAACCTTCCAGTTTTTGTGGGTTTTAGAGCAGATTGTTAGATTCCTGGAAGAAAAAGTCTGGCTGGCCTAGGGATGGCAAAATCACATAATAGACACATGGCTTCTGGATGGCCTATGAATTAGGGTCAAGTGGAATTTCCCAGAAAAGAGAGCCTGAATGTATAACCCAGTAGGGTTTCCAACAAATTCCTGAAATCCTTGCATTTTGAAAATTCATCCCTAGTGGGAAGGAAGGGAATGACTCCAAAATGACACACTTTTGGTAGCATCAGATTTGATAAGATTTGTGGTTGTTCATACTACAGTGTTGACCTGCATAATCCTGGCCCTCTTGAAGCATGTAGTTATCTTTTAAAAATATATTACACATGTAACGAATCAACAAATGTATTTTTAATGGTAGCAGCTTTATTAAAGGTAGGAAAAGAGACAGGCTCTGCAAAGCAAGTTGGGGCCAAGTAAAAGTAGGAAAAGAAGTGCAGTCTACAGTATGAGAGTGGACCACCATGCTGGACACAACACAGTGACCAACAAACTTGGCTGAACATTGACTACGGCCTAGGCATGGGGTCAGTGCCACTGCAAGTTACTTGAGATTTATTTTTGTCTCAGGAATGTTCTTATAGACTGCTATTTTAGAAAGAATTAAAATGAAATTAAAGACCAACATCATAAATATGATATTAACTGTGGTTGTGTCAGCAGCTCCGTCAAGATCACATTATGGAAAGATATAAACCTTAACATTCCATCCACTTCTGAAACTCCATGAAAAGTTTGTTAATATTTAGAGTTTTGGCATAACAAATGGGTGGCATTTTTGCAGCTCCTGCTGCTCGTCATTCTTAGGCCTGTGAGGAACATTATGAATCTCTGGAAACTTCTCTGTGTGATGAGCATGTGGGGGTAAAGATAGTAATACAGGACAAGACATTGAGAAAGTCCACGGAGAAGTGAATTTTATTTCAGAAGTGATGTTACAAGTTGGGAGGACTTTGGAACAGCAATTTTCAAGGAAGTCATGGTGAAGACTCTAAAATTCAATGAGCTCCTTTTTAGAAAAAGGGAAGGAAGCTAGACAGGCATGGGGGGTCATGTTGCTGGGGGCACTCAGAAGTGAATTCTGGAAATGGGCGGTGGTCACATAGTGAACTATGGTATGTTAGACATTCTCACAGACACAAGAAGGCAACTCATATTAGCAAGCAACAAGCACAAGTTATGTCACTGCGGTGGAAGAGTCAGGATGCTTGCTTTATGGCTGAGATGAGCAATTTTGCATGCTTATATCTGTTAATCAGAACAACTAATTTGAAGACAATGATATGCAATATAGCAAGCATTGTTGAATTCCTACCATCTTGTTTAATGAAGCTCTGTTTTGTTTCTAATGTTTTTTTTTATTACTTGTTATTGTCTTTAATTGTTTGATCAATCTTGCATTCTTACATCTGGTAACCTGCGCAACTTTGTTGAAGACAAAATAGGTAGTATAACAACCACTGTTAATTCCTATCATCTTGTTTTAAAATCCTGTATCATTTTTATTGCTTTTGTATTGTTTTGTTTTTGTCTTCATAGTTGTTATTTTTTCTCTTTAAAATAAAAAGTAAATATAAAATAATACATAAAAAAGTGAATGATCACTTAAAAGTGAGTCACCAGTTGGAAATGCAACAAATTGAAATAAAAACCCAGAATTATGACTCCAGTTTCCCCCAAGGTATCACAGACTAAGTGGTCCAAAATCAGATGCCTCATGTAGAAGCTCAGGAGGGGCATGCACCTGTCCACAACCAACTATTGGTGGCTGAGTTGGATCTTTTCGGTATTTTATAGGCACTTTAAAAAAAATCTCAAAATTAAGGTATATTAAAGAGCTCAGATAACTAGGAGAAACCATTGTGTCAAATCATAGAAAATGTATGGCCGAAATAAACTATTTGATACAAAACTAATTTGCTCTAAACAGAAATCAGCCAAAGTTCTAAAGAGCTTAATAAGACAACAACAAAACAAATCAAAACAAAGAAACCAAGTTATTCAATTCAGGGAGCCTCAGACAAGCTGTCTATAGAGTCTAATCTGCAGGTGGATTGCTTCACTGCTGAAATCTGGCAGAACAGCCAGGGTTTTTACTTATTTGGACCTGGGGGCAGGGGGTCAAACCCAGGGCCTCATGCATACTAGACAAGTGCTCTGCCACTGAGCAACTTCTTCAGCACATTTGTTTATTTGTTGATTGATTGATTGATTGATGGAAGATAGAGTCTCACTGTGTTGCCCAGGCTGGCTTCAAACTTGTGATCCTTTGGCTTCAATTTCCAGGGTCAGTGGGATTACAGGCACAGGGCAAACAAGAATTAAGTCATCAGGTATAGAGGTTCCACAACATCTGTGTTTTAAATTTCTGGGGATGAAGGCAAAAAACAAGATTCGATATCACAGAGAAACAATTGATTTGTTTCTTTAGCCTTGCATTTGTGGGAATGTACCTGTGGACAGAGAATTAATAAGGTAGTGTTCTTCATGGAAAACATGGGAGCAGCTTTGAACACATTTATTCATGATGGAAAAGCAGAGGTGACAATCATTTCTGCTAATACAGGAGGAGTTGACAAGGGGTGGGTGGATCTTGCCCTTGTTGGAGTTGATGTGTCCTCCAGGCTATTAGCACAAGGCCTGTGCCAACTTTTGAACTAAGGTGATGGGATATCATGGTCAAGTGTGCTTTTCATGTTGGAGTGGTAAAAAAAATACTAATAGAGGATTGTGAGATTTATGAATATTTTACACAAGCACACAAAGTAAAATCACTTGGGAGCAATAATATAGTTCATTATTGGCATGAAAATTATTACAAATCACACTTTACTGAGTATAGACTTGTTAAACAAACATTTATGAAGATGAAAAATTTGAACTGCTTCCAAGAATAGTGATTTGAGTATATAATATAGATAAGCGCTTTCATATTTAAAGAATCATATCAAGATTTAAGACCTTCTCATGGAAAGTCTTAGTAAAGGAAAGATAAGTGAACAATAGATATTTGCCAAGAACTCTGGTCACATTTAATACATAAAAATACCCAAGTTGTAAGTTGTGTATAAGGTTTTAAGCTGGATACTTGTTGTATCTGATTCATCACAACTCTTCTGTTTTACTATTAACAGCAGTAATGGCTTCTCTATGACACCAGGCAGAACATAAGAGAGCTCAAGAAAGGCGGTGCCAGGGCTTGAATGCAAACTTGGTGCATGGCTATGGGACAGGCAGGACATTCATTTTCCACATTCCAATACATCCTTTTAGTATAGAGATATAATTAAAAACTACAACAGTAAGCCTCTACCTTTACCTCCAGCATACAAGATGACTGAGGCCAAAGACATGATACATTTCATTGCATAAATGTTAATTATCGCTCTTTCTCTTAGGAAAATACTTTGACTATATACTTCCTTTGCTTTTTAAGTTTCTTACAAATTTCAAAATATCCCCTTTGCAGTCTGCTGATAGTCAAGTGGTTGAATTTCCTACACTTTCATTCTGCTTCTTCTAATTAAATTATATCTTAGTTTTTTGCACCATCCTCAGAAGCTCACTTCTTCTGAACTTGCAATATTGCTCGTCTCTGACTTCCCATCAGAGAAACCTGGCCTTTTCACCTGAAAGAGTGATAAGGCCAGGTCTCATGGGTCTCTGTGCCTCAAATACAAGCTAGAGATGAAAACCCTCTTTTCTAGTGTGTCAGGATGAAACACTAAATAGAAATTCTGTTCTAATGTTTTTAGAAAATTGACCTATTGGACTGTAAAATAACTGTAGAAAGTGCATTCCTCCTGCTCACAATTTTAGATTCTTCCTTTTAACATCATAGACATACAACTAGAAGTAATGTATTAAGGTGGAGGATTCCACCTGAGAGGTGAATTATTGTTAATTGGTTAAAAAGAACAAAGGATGTTTGAACCCACACTTATAGTCCTTGGCTTTTTGCTAAACATGAATACCATGTAATACAGAGAATAGGATGGAAGGCTTTTCATGGCCCACTGAGCAACTGTTTGCTGGTAGCAAAGTTTATGTCCTATCTTGTTCCTGTAACTATTTTGGCCAACAAAATTTCCTCATCTTTTGGATACCCCAACACTGATTTTTTTTCATGTAATCACAACTGTTTGATGGAATTTAAAACAGATGGAAGTGGGCTGGGGATTTAGCTTAGCGGCACAGCACCTGCCTGGCAAGCACAAGGTCATGAGTTCGATTCCTGGTACTGGAAAAAAAAACAAAAAAAGAAGAAAAAAAAAAAAAAAATTCCTGGTACTGGAAAAAAAAACAAAAAAAGAAAAAAAAAAAAACAGATGGAAGTGACAGTCCTGTATTTCCATTCAACTGTGTGTCCATTAAAATAATTGGTGATTCATATATACATACAAATACTATTTTGAGATGAATCCAGTGATCCCAATGGCTTTAGTCTTTTGCTTTGGAAAGATCATCAATTATTTAAGTTTAGGATATATCCCTCCAGGAGCCAATGTAATCTATAAGTGACTGAGATTTTCAATTACACCTAGTAATTTGTCAAATATTTACTTCATTTAACATTAATATTTATTGATAAATTTTATAATGTCTGGGTTAATACATCTGATCTTTTTTATGATTTTTTATATTTATACCTTCAAATATAATTAATGATTCAGCAGTCAATTTAACCAATTTAAAGAGCTGTTGATCAATCTTTAAATATGCATTATTAAATGCCCTTGGCTAGTTTGAATATCTTAGTGTGTTTGTGAAGTTCGTCCCAAGTAGCAACAATACAAGCACGAAGCATTTAAAACTGACTAAAATACACAAACTCTTCCATTCAAACCTATGTAAATCATCTTGGGTTCAGTGATGTTTATTCCATCTGTTTTTATCATCTGCTGTTACAATAATTTATCATTTCTACATGGTATTAAAATGTAAATGAATCAAGAAAGGAAACACATCTGTGGACTGTTAGTTAATAAAACTACATAGACTGAGTTAAGTCATAATAATTAATTAAATTTCACTGCTCCTATATGACTATAATTATATATTTAGTATGTATTTGCATAATCACATAATGGGATTTATATGATTCATTATTTGCTAAGCATAATCTGGATACACAAATCACCAGTTCAAAACTAGATCTGCTTATAAAGATATCACAAAGACATCTTGATTTTTGCAGAAAATGATGCATAGAAAATAAAGGGGAAAATTTCTCTAAATGTAAGTTGCATATTTTTAAAGTTTAGCAAAGTAGCTGATTGTAAAGATAAATCAAGTTCCAGAGAAGTTCTGGCTTTCTTTTTTGATATGGTTTTAAAAAGTACACAGGTCTTTTCATCTGACAAGTTGCATATCAAGTAGCTGTTGTTCAGGGAAAGTTTTATTATTTGAAGAAGTGCTATGAATAGATTAGGTGGGATAACTGATTCCAATTTACAAGGAAATGTTGGGTTTTACTTGCAAGTGGAGATTTCTGGGACCCAGAGAATTCATCCAGGGTAGTTTGTATTTTCATGCAGAAGAGTTAAAGTCAATGGGAGATAGGAAGAGCCCAGTGAGGGCTGGTCCACTGATGGCTTATTCTCTTCAGAGTTGAATGGATGCTAGGTAAGCCCAAGAGAGACAGGGAATGGATGCTGAGGAAAGATTGTGTTTGAATACTAACTCTCATTCACTGCCATGACCTGCACTGTTCTTGATGGTTCTGGGAAAAAATAGTGAAGGGATGAAGAAAATATATATAAGAGACAAAGCTGAGGTCAGGTGAAGGTCCTGTCTCCTGATGAGAGAAGAGGAACTGAACAACAGCAGTAGGGGCATTTATTTATACTTTGGACAAAGTTAGTATCACAAGACACAGGATTCTCCAGTGACTAATGACTGGAATTGTCTCAGGCAAGATGTTTGTCTCAGGACCAAAGTATTTCCAGCTTCAGCTCCTCCCTGCATCTCTCTCTTTTCTATTTTGTAGAGTAAGTGATGGGTGTTCGGTTGAAGTTGGAGAAGCTGTGTTTGGAGGACTCTGAAAAAGACCTTCTCATTCTTGAACCTTTTCCATTCTGAGTGAACTTATTCTTTTAGGCTAAAGATTTTCAGTCCAAAGATTTTTGGTAACTGTATTCAGCAAGTTATCCCTATACAGTCCAATAATCTATAACAGTAGTGAGATACCAGTATAGCTGTCAATTGTCAGAAGTGTTTAGTGACTTGAACCTTTTATAGCTAATATATTACTATGACATTGTTTTCTGCATCTTGTGGTTATACTTTTCTGCTAGATGTTTAAGACCAAGTGAAAGTGAGACCCATATTAATCAAATTTTTGTCTATCTATCAAGGTCAGCTAAGTCTCCTCAGGAATTACCTTGGAAAGAAGTACAGTACCTCTTAGTTCTTCTGTCAGTGTCACCCAACTGGATGAGTCACTGCCATTGCTTGACCAACTTGCTCTCTGTGCAAGCTTGTGAGATTTTTTCTGTGCTAGTGATTCTCCATAGACACACTATACATCATTGAATCACTTTCCTCAGTGGTCCCATAATCTCCTTGATTAGAAAATCAGGGACTCAGTTGAGTTATAGGATGTCACAGCAGAGGTTCTTATGTACTGGGTCCTCATTGACCTTGGAGGGCTTGAACCAAAATATTGGCTGTATTCTCAGCCCATTGATTTTTCTAATTTTTGATCTCCAAACCTCAGTTGTTGCAAGTCCAGAAGAGAAGATTAATGACATTGCATTGTGATGGAGATGGTAAACTTAATATTACTATCTCATCTAAATGTCAAACACTTTAGAATATAAAATAGAACTGTTATTTTCTAACAACCATGGATATTCTAATATTTAAATCCCTATAGAGTGTTAACAGACAACAGTTACACATTTTTGCATAGAAATTTAGAAATCAAAACCATACATCACATTGCAACATGACAATCATGATGACATTCTGTAACATTTTTAAATTTTCATTTTGATGTAACATAACCCTTTTAACCAGTCATCTCCATCTAATACATAAGAAGTTTTTACCTAATTTATTGTCCTTTAATGGGATGTACATCACAAGAATTTTTTGTTAAGGGTACAGTTTTGAATCTGAAAGAAAAGTCTTATCACTATAAGCAATCCTTGTTTTACATTTTGAAAGACCAGTACATCTGGAATTATAAATACATTTAGTACACCATGAGATTAACAATAATGAATTCTCATACACATGTGAAAACCTTTGTTTCTTAATTTAGTTTTGTTCCAAGAGCATCTTTTGTGAGAAAACCTAATTGTGTTTTTCTAGGAAACTTTACCTTTTGACCAATCACCAAATTATTGGAGGTGTCTCTCAAGAGATTATGGAGATTAGTGGGGCTCCTTATTAATGAACAAATGTTGGCCACTCCTCTATTGATCAATTAGAGTCCTGTCCAATAATCTCCCTATCCTACATATTTGTTAAATTATCTTAATTTTTTTATGACCTGTGAGAAAACCAATGTTGATGTCACTTAGACCAACTGATTGTAGAACTGATTCTTTCTACAGTAAGTATCAAACTAGCTTGTCCAACACGTATAGCTAGTGGTGTTCGCCTGAAGGATAGTAACATATTAGCCATTCATTTTCCTTTCCTCCCTTTGCCTGCTACTACCTCACATAAGGAGTGTTACCTTTAGTTTTATAACTTGATTTTCATGTTATAGCATACCCTCATAGAATTTTGTTTGATCTAGATGTCAAATTAACATGGACAGGACATCCCCTCCCTTTCCATAGGAGAAGATGAATGTGAAGGATGGCTGTGGCCTGACAGGAAAATACAAGAAATTTCTGAGCTTTATACACAGTAGAGGGAAAGTTTGAGCAATCAGGAGAACTGTATTACCATTTGCCCATTTGCTGTCAGCTCCAGTTCCTTATCTTCCCAGCCCTGATTCACATGAGGTCTGATGTTCACAACCATGTCCAGGCTCCCTGCTTCACTGACATTGGTCAGACCAGGACACTGGCAGTAAAATAAAAATGCAAAAGTAAATTTATTCAGTGCTAATTAATATGCTACAGAGAGCTTGAGGTCCCCACCAAACACTGGAATGAGTTCTCACCCATCTTTGGGACTGAGGGGAATTTCTAGAATTAATAAGCAAATTCAATAGTGCAGCTGTATACAAAGCCAACATTTAAAAATCAATATAATTCCTATCATATACAAACAACAAACTCACTGTTACACAGATTTATTGCAATCCCAATCAAAATACCATTAGCATACCTCACAGATCTAGATAAAGCATTCCTAAAATTCATTTGGAAACAGAAGAAACCTAGATTAGCAAAGGTAATCCTGGGCAACAAAAGCAAGGCAGGAAGCATCATATCCAAGACTTGAAATTATACTACAAAACTACTGTGATAAAATCATTATGATAATGGCAAAAAAACCAGACTTGTAGATCAACGTAATACATTAGAAGATATAGACACAACTACAAACACACTCAACCACCTTCTCTTTGACAAGGGGGCCAAACATGTTCACTGGAAGAAAGATAGTCTCTTTAATAAATAGTGCTGGAAAAACTGGCTTTCTACATGCCAAAGACTAAAATTAGACCCATGTCTATCACCATATACTAAACTAAAGTTAAAATGGATCAAAGATCTAAATATTAAAACACAAACACTAAATCTACTGGAATAGAAAGCAGGTAGAAATCTTGAAGACATAGGGGTAGGCAGAGAGCTCATGAACAAAAGCCAAACTGCACAGGAAGTACGTCAAAGAATCAACAGCTGGGACATCATCTTATTGAAAAGTTTTTGCGCATCAAAAGAAATCGCCAACAGAGTAAGAAGAAAACCCATGAACTGGGAAAAAATTTTAGTCAACTGTCTCTCAGATGAAAGAATTCTCTCTAGAACATTTAAAGAATTTTTAAAAAATCAGGCCCCTCAAATTCAAAGATCCAATCCAAAAAAGGGTACCTGTGATGAATGCAATTTTCAGATGAAGAAATGCAAATGTCAAATAAATATATGAAAAAATGTTCAACATTATTGGTCATTTGAGAAATGTAAATTAAAACAATGCTGTGCTTCATATCTTCATATTCCGGAAAGAATGGCTATAGTCAAGAAATCAACCAATAACAAATGCTGCAGGGGCTGTGGGGAGAAAGGAACACTTCTCCACTGCTGGTGGGAGTGTAGACTGGCACAACCACAAACTAGATTAGAGGTTTCATCCCACCCAGGCATTCCTCTTCGGGGTATTTTCCCAAAAGAATTTAAAAAATCATTCCACAGTGATATCTATGCACAATTTATAGTAGCTAAGTCTTGGAAACAACTAGAATGCCCATCAACCAATGAATGGATAAAAAGGATGTGGTGTTTTTGTACAATGGAGTACAACTCAGCTATAATGGAGGAGAAACTCGAGGTTTTCCTGGGTAAATAGATGCAACTAGAGACCATGCTTATAAATGAAATAAATCAGACTAGCATATGTAAACATCCGATTGTCTCCCTAGTATAAGAGACTGAAAGAGTAAATATGACCCAAAATATACAATAGATATTATGAAAAGGAAAGCAACTGTTCAAAAGGAAACAACTGGGAAGGGAGAAAAGAGAAAAGAATGAAGGGAACATAAAATTATATATCTAAGATAACTGAGATAATTAAGATGATTATACTACTAATTTCCATTAACTTGTTGAAAAACAGTTTGTGCTTACATTGTTGGATCAATTTTGCACATCTATATCTTGTAATCTGAGCAACTACTTTGACAATGACACTATGCAATATATTAACCATTGGTTATGTCCTATTATCTTGTTTTGAAATTCAGCATCATGGTTTTGATTGTTTTTCTCTCTTTAAAATAAAAAAATTCTTTAATATGAGTTTTGTTCCATCAAGCAGAGCTTCTATGCAATTTAAAGCAGGCTTACAGCCTTTATCTGTAGAAACACTTTTCTTTGTTCTTTTGCACCTGTCCTTAGAAATTATGAAAGTTCAGAAATGAAAATAGGTTTTGCAGATTGCTCAAATGCTGCTGTTAGATTGGTACTGCAGGCTCTACAAATTTAAATAAATGAAGACGGTTTAATATTTTTTAGAGAAAGCTTCTGTGTTAAAGGGTTCGGTACTGATAAAGGCCTTTCAATTCTGAACAACAAAGCCTGTTGAGATTGACTTGAAAGAAAATGAAAGTAAGAAAACATGCCTTAAGCATTGCCTCGAACCAAGTCAATCAAGGAGATATTGATGCAGGGTTCTAAGAAGCCCTCAGATAAATTAAGGCTCTGGTACCAAGAGACGAATAGCCCTGCCCTGTGGAGTAATGCAACTGATGTATTTACAGTGAGTCTTTCACAGGATACTTCTCTTTCTTGATGGCCAGCATAATGTTTAATTATCTGACCTGTGATCTGAAGTTTCCTCACACAGGGAAGCTGCTTGTGCTGACAGATGCCCTTGTGCCTCTTGTCTAACCTTTGTTAGTTTTTGTCTTTCTGACTATTGCTAAAGTGGTGGGAGCCCAGTTTTGGGTTCTCCCCAGCATCCAGTGAATGGCTTGGGGTGGTTGTAGTTCAGATTCAAAGCCCACTACAACTGGGAACAAGTTCAGAGATGTTTGCTTACATATCCTGGACAATGACAGTAATGAATTGGAAATGCTGTCCTCTGATTCCGGGTTATGCCAAGCAACAGGGAAGAGATTGGCATGGGGCAGGGGAGAGAGAAGCAACTAACAGTGTTCACAAGGGAATCAGATGAGGGATCATGTTAAGTTCTCAGGTAAATATTTGAATGGTAACTTTAAAAAATGCAGTAAAGCTAGGAGTCCATTTGGCTCATAGGAGAGATGCCTTTTTCATCTCTGGCCATGGTATTGACCTTTTGAGGGTGGTATAGAACTGGCAACTGTATCAAGCATAGATAGCTCTGCCTTTTAGTATGAGAAAGTTAAAATTATATTCAGCATGGATGCCAAAGGAAGATAAAAGCAGAATGAATCACCTGGTACCAGGTCCTAGAGTAAATGTAGAGTAGATAGGTTCTTCTGGCAAGAAGTATGCGAAGTTTGAGGCAGGCACACAGAGGTGGGAATTCTTTGCAAGGCCACATCCTGTGTACATCATAGGAAGTGCCACAATGTTGACGTGTAGACAGTAGGGTGTACTTGAGATGCCTCCAGCTATTCAGAATTGCTGGAGCATAATGTGTGAGAAAGTGAGAGCAGGGGATGATGTAGAAAGTCCATCCATCTGGGTTGTGATGGGTTTACACATGATGCTGAAGAATTAGGAATTTGATCTTTAGGAGATTGGAATTCAGTGCAGTATTAGAAGTATGAAAGAAACCCAAGTGGATTATGATTTAGAAATTTCTCCTATGTTGCCAAGAGGTTTTAGGAAGGATAACAAAGGTGGGGAGCCCTTTAAGGAATGCTACAGAGGATTTGTGGAAAAGGGAACCCCTACCACACTTTCATTTATAGAAAACTAAAAATTTTGTATTTTGTTTCCGTGATGCTCTTGTCCTTGGTGAGAATTCATACTTTCTGGAGAAGAGAACTACAGTTTTATACTAGTGGGAGTTTCTTTACTCTCAAATGTATCTTTTCAGTTATTATTTTGTTATCATTCATTTATTTACTATGGTGTAGAGTTAAGTTGTAAGAAAAACCTTAGAAATTTATGTGGAACACAAGCTACGATTATAATGAAATTTATTTAATAAAAGTGAAATATTTTTAATTAAACTTGTTACTTTATATTTCTTTTTGTGTGTATGAGTACAAGGATTTCTAATATAGCAGGGCTATTTTACCTTTTCTTAGACCAAAGTCATATTTTAAAATAAATAGGCCAGGCATGCTGGGATCTATGTGCCCAGCCCAGGAGGACCCTGGGACCAGGTGGAGAAGCATGCAGTGGAGCCTGCTTCTGGGATCTCCTCAGAACAGGGCAACAGAGGTGACAAGCAACAGGCCCACTGACTGAAGAAGAGACCAACACCCAGGAGGAGAGTTTCCCTTCAGAACTGAAGTGATAGCCTACCACAGAGACTGGTGAGAGAAACCTTGGGAGACAGGGTTGGAGAGGAGGAGGCTAAAGAGGGATTTCTTGGGATGCCTTAAGAGGCACAGGATCAGACCAGGAAGCTCATAGGCTTCCACTGAAGGAAAGCATGGTTGGAGGATGAAATCATCAGAAGAGGGAGTCCTGAAAGAGAATTAGTCTAGTCTTGTCTGAAAGACTAGTTAGTCTAGTCTTGTCTCTGGCCTCTGGCACTGCTGTATACATCCAGCAGAAGCTAGTGGTCTAAAGTATTATAGGCTAATATATGGGTAGGCTGTCTGTACTAAAATTGTACTCTTCATAGTTCTAGTTAAAGCATGTCCATAGTGGTTCTTAGGATTTTTCAATATCTAGTTGTCATTTGATGCCAATCACTGCACTTACACTATAGCCAAGATAATGTACTAGTGGGTAACAATGGGCCTTCTTTCAATGCCAATATCTGGAGTTCCTGGGGATTATAAATAAAACATGGATATACATACATGCAGGGTCAAGGAGAAGCAAGGAGGCAGACCCCAGAGTCCCCCAACTCTCCTAAGGCAGAGCAAGGGGACACAGATGGAGAGGAAAGCAAATACAAGGTTGTGGAACTCTATGAATAGTTTATAGACAGGATGAAGAAACTAGAATTCAAAGAGGAAATGAACCAGAAATTTATGGCATTATCACACAATATGCCCAAGGTGAATTGGGGAAAAATAAATAAAAATTAGACAAGCTGACCAAAATAGTTCAAAATCTGAATGACAGATTCAATAAAGATATAGAATTCTCAAAAAGATGTCAAACATGAATATCTGAAATAGGAAACTATAAAATTCATAAATTGCAGAATGATCAGTATGAAGACACAGTGTCCGAAATTGAGGACAAAATGTTAAATATGCATAAGTACTCAAAGAAGCCACAAAAAGTTGCAAGAGAACAAGAAAAAACCATCCAGCAGCTACCAGCCAACACTACAAAGACCAATCTAAAGCTAATTGGAGTAAGAGAAAAGCTAGAAGACAGCACAGATAGGATTATTAACATGTTTACAGAAATCACAGCAGAACATTTAGCAAATATGAGAAAAGAGTTTAAAATACAAGCAAGGCTTACAGAACACCAAACAACTATGACAAAAAAGAAAATCACCAAGGCATATCCTTATTAAATTGCCAGGTAAACAAAAACAAGAACAAGAACAAGAACAGAATTTGAAAAGCAGTCAGAGGAAAAAAAAATCACACACAAAGGTAAACCAGTTAGAATTACAGACTTCTGAACACAAATCTTAAAGCCAGTAGAGATTGGAGTGAAGTATTTCAAGTCCTAACACCACATAGTTTCTAATCAAGGTTAACTTATCCAGCAAAGGTCCCCTTCAAAAATAGATGGAGAAATAAGGACAGTTCATGAAAAAGGCAAGCTTAAAAGATAGATGAATGATAAACCATACTCAAGAATATCCTACACAGAAACAATGAAACCAGTATAAAAAAAATCCTGGACAAAATGAAAATACCGAGTAAAGCCAATGGATAAATAATGGGAAAAAAAGGACAAGAAAAGAAAAATGAAGGAGAAAGAATACAGTCAATAGTGCGGGTAAATAATCAGCACATCTTAGTATATCTCTCAATGTTAACAGCTTCAACTCTCCAATTAAATGGCACTGAGTGACAGACAAGATTAAAAAAAAAAAACCCAACAGTCTGTTACATTTAAGAAAGTCATCTAATCCAAAAAGATTCCATAGACTAAAAGACGGAAAACAATATTTCACGTAGGAGGACCCCCAGGAAAAGCAAGCATAGCAAATTTAACCTCAGACATGGTAAACTTCAAGTTAAAACTGATTAGAAGTGGCAAAGATGGTCATACATATTACTTAAAGGGAAAAAACCAACATTTATAAATATTTATAAATATTTATGCACCACATACAGGAGTACTTATCATCATAAAGCAAATACTGGTAGGCATAAAGGATCAATAAATACTAACACAATCAGAGTGGAGGATTTTTTTTTTAAGGAAGCTTTATGGTTCATGAAGTTTACAATCATCTTGGGGAGTGGTTACATGAACATATTACAGCTTTTTTTTTCTTTAAATTGCATTTCCCTTTTCTCTCCTTCCCCCTCTTCCTCCGGTTCACCTACACTGTTTTTTATATTTATTGATATTATTTGTCATTGTTATGGAATCTATTTACATTAATTGAGGTTATTAGGTTCCTGTATGTGGCACATCTTTATTCTTCTTATTTCCCCTAATCTTCCTCCTCACTCCTCACCCTTGTTCTCTTGGACCACTTCCTCATTGTAAGAGATCACTTCCTTTGTCCCTTCATAGCAGGGGATCTTAACAGCCCACTTTCACAAAGAGATAGAGCAACTAAACAAACAAATAAAGAAATATCAGAGTTTAACAACATCGTTAATGGACTTAATACGTATCCACAGAGCATGCATTCCACCCCTCTACAACAGAGTACACATTTCTTTCTGCAGCACATGATGCTTTTTCCAAAATAGAACTCTGACCTCAAACCCTTTTTAAATAAATATAAATGAATCAAAATTACCTCACATACTCTATCAGACCACTGTGTAGAAAAAGATATATTTTCATGGAAAAAGTAGAAGCATATGGAAAATTAACAGCACACACCTAAACAACCAGTGAATCACAGAAGAAAACAAGAAAGAAATTTAAAAATTTCTGGAAGTTACCAGTGATGTCTATACAATTCATTGAAACATCTGGGACACTCTGAAAAATGCTCACCTTAGGAAAACAGAGCAAGCTCAAATAAATAACTGTATGAGGACTCTTAAGATACTTCAGAAACAACAAGCCAGGCCCAAACCAAAATTATGGAGGGAAATTATAAAGATTCGAGCGGAAGTCAATGAAATTGAAGTTAAAACCCCCCAACAAATTGAAGAGCTGGGTTTATTTAAAAGAATAAATAAATTACATAAACCCTTAACCCCTCACTGAAAAGAGAGAAAAGACTCACATCAATACAGTTAAAAACCAAAAAAGATGAAATCACAACAGGCATTGTCCAAATTCACATGATAGTAACTACTTTGAAAAATTGTATTCCAACAAATTGACAAACTTTCAAGAAATAGACTGTTTCCTAGATTCACACAAATCAACAGAGCAAACCCAAGAAGATACAAAAATGCTGAACAACTGAATAACAAGCAGTTCAATTGACACAGTAGTAAAGAATCTACCAACTAAAAATTCCCAGGACCTGATAGATTTACCACTGAGTTCTATAAAACCTTTAAAAATATTACCAACACTCCTCAAGCTCTTCCAAGAAATTAAAAAGGATAGAATGCTCCAAAATTCATTTATGGAAGCCAGCATCACCCTGATTCCAAAACTGGATAAAGACCCAACTAAAAAAGAAAACTACAGGTCAATCCTCCTAAAGAACATATATGCAAAAATTTTCAACCAGATATTAGTGAATAGAATGCAGCACATTATCATAAAAGATTGTACATCATGATCAAGTAAGTTCCACCACAGAGATTCAAAGATGGTTCAACATATGTAAATCAATAAGTGTAATATATCACATAAAGTGAAGCAAGGCCAAAAACCACATGATCATATCAATATATGCAGAAAAGGCTTTAGACAAAATTCAACACCCCTTCATGATAAAAACACTGAAGGAAATATGTACAGAAGGACCATATCTGAATTTGATAAAAGTATTTATGACAAACCAACAGCGAGTATCAACAGCTGGTATGGGGAAAATATAAAAGTAAATCTAAAATCAGGAACAAGGCAAAGATGCACCTTATCACCAATTCTATTCACCATGGTACTCAAAACATTAGCCAGAACAATCAGGCAAAAGAAAGAAGTAAAAGGGCTTCATATATGAAAGGAAACTCTCAAATTATCATTATTTGCAGATGACATGATACAGTAATTCTCTGACTTAAGAATATTCTAGTTGCAAGCTTTCACAGATACCAATGGACCTCACATGATGAACATTTGTAGATGCAAATATATTGCGGAAGTAGCTCATGTGTCTACTGGACCTTGTCACAGTTTTGCTGCTGTGTGCTTACTGTACAGCTTAATAGCATACAGTAGTACAGTGCTTAATCAGAGCCCAGGGTGTCTGGAAGCAAGAGAAAAAGCAGGGATGAAGGGGAAGGGAAGGAGAAACCAATAGAATAAAGATAAGCCACATATATGAACCTCAAAACCTCAATGAATATAAACATTGTATATTATTAATATGAGCTAAGATTAATGTTATTAAGAAGAATGAAAATGGGGAAAGAGAAATTAAAGGAGAAGGAAAGAAGGGAGGTAGAGGCAGGGGAATTGAAAAAAAGAACTAAGTTGTATTATGTACACCTAAGCTAGTTTTTTCCTTAACTTGCTATTAAATGAAAATTTTTATCATAGTCATCAACTTATACTTAGTATTTTAGCTAATGCCTTTCTTTCTAGCCTTGGCAGTTTAGAAATGGGAATTTATAGCACAGACATAATATGTGTGTTTTGAGTAATAAAAAAATCATTTCCCATTATAAAATTTCACACACATACACTACCATCTACCATCCAATACTGTTTCTAAAATACGTTTGAACTGGACTTGGAGTCATTAAAGAATTGTAGTGAGGAGATTTCCCTTGCTAAGTCAGAGTTTGCTTTGAGGAGAAGGAGGGGAAGAGGTGCACATGTAACCTACACAGGCACTGGTCTACGTGGGTGCTGTAAAATGAGTCCAAGATTTCACTCAGCAGCAGCTTAAGTGCAGGGAAAATTGTGGAAGACTGTCCCACTTCCCCATGGGACATTTCCAACACCACTGTCTCAAACCTTTCCTTAATAAACATTCCTTCAAATAACATTCTAGTTATTCTCACCATAAAGATTACATATTTCATCTGAAAGCAATTCACTTTATGGAAAATAAGCCAGTGTAGGAGAATCTCAACTATTTATTAACCATTATGGGAACTGTGCTAGGCACTTGGAATATATAATTACACAAGTTCAGAAATTTACATTTATAGAGTGGGGGAGGGAACAGACCTAAAGAAAAGTCCTTACACTTAAGCATAAATTTCAAAACTTCTTATGAAAGAAATACAGAGATATGAGAACACAACAAGAAACAGAAAGAGTTAAGGAAGGCTTTCCTGAGGATTCTGAAGAAGTAGTATTTAATCTTAAACCCGCAGTATAAATTAAACAGATAAAAAACAGAGATGGAAAAAGATGGGGACCTGGCATGGTCACTGGGGATGGTTTTTGTAAAGAACCAAAGCTATCAGGCAGTACACAGTGTAAAGAGGAGAGAGCTGAACTCAGTCTGTGAAAGAGGAAATCAAAGGGTCAGATCCAACTGGGTCACAATAATCATATTTGGAGCACTGGACTCAATCCTTCATGCAATGATATGGTAATGGAGTTTTAAGGCGAGTGATATGACCAGACTCACTTTTTACTTCATCTTAATCTGAAGGATTTGAGCAAAATTGAATGAATGAAAGGTTAGAATACTATCTCAGTTGTAGACAAGAGAGATGATAGCAACCTTACAGTAGGATTATGAAACCAATGGAATGAATTTCTTAACTTCACCCACTCAAGAGAGTAACTGAGGGCACCAAACTTGAAATATTGTGTGGACTATTTAGTTCAGGAAGAAAGAAGAGATCACTTTCATTGCTGTTCTTCAAAGCGTTGAAAGAAGGTAAGCTGAGAAAGATTTTTGGATAGGTTGCATAGCTACCCCGGCACGGCTGGAAGATCTTCAGACAAATGTATGTGTATTAGGCAGCTTTCCTGTTGCCAGGACAAAATACCCAACATCCACAACTTAAAGGTGGAGAGGTTCCTTTTTGGTTCACTGTTTCAGAGGTTTCAGTCCATGGCCAACCGGCTCTGAGGCAGAAATATCATGGTAGAGGGGCCTGGCAGAGGAAAGCTGGCCATATCCTGGTGGCTGAAAACAGAGAAAAGGGTTGGGGACAAGAATGCACCCTTTTAGATCATAATGCACCCTCCTCCCCTCAGCCATGGCCTCTCTCTTCTAGCAAGGTCTGACCTTCTAACAGCTATAAATTTATTGATGGGTTAATCCATTGATGAAGTTAGTGTATCACATTCCAAAAGCCCTACTTCAGAACATAAAAGCCTTTTGGGGGACATTTTAGACCTATCCCACAACCATTCCTATGCTTGAATTCTTAATTTATATAATTTCTTGATGAATGAAAGTTGATGAGAAATTAATTTCGATCAGATATACTTATTCTCTTCCTACAACATTGAAATAATTAGTATACATTACTTATACAGTTTGGACTCAGTAGTTGACTTTTGATCAAAACAAGTTATTATAATTTTCATACCTCATATGATGGTGTCTAGTCATTGTGATTCTGTAGTTGAGTCAATCAATCACAGTGGAAAACTTATGCGAAGTTAGAGAGATGTGAAGGGGAAATAAACGGGCAGCTTTGAAGCTGAATACACCGAGTAAAGGATTTTAAAAAATATCTTTACTTATAGTTGAGATTTAGAAAATCCTGTTTTCAAAAGATCAGAGAAACAGGTATTTTGTCACGCTAAGGATTTTTAAACAGTACATGGCTCTTCAAGGGATGGGATATTTAAAAAATAAAAGCCTGATTGGGCCCTCTTCATCCATCCACATGAGAGAGGAAAAAAGAGAGAGAGGAGATGTTCTTAAAAGAATTTTCTGATGATAAAAGTTGGAAAATTTGAATGTGGAAACTAGAAAAGTATGTTTTGGAAGAGGTTTACAGTGCATTGATTAGCAAGTGGTCTGAGTCTGGAGAGACAGGACACATTTAAATATGGGGGCTCCAGGAAGGGGGGCTATTATGTACAGATAAGCAGCGATGGAGAAAACCACCTGGGATCCATCAGGAGCTGGTTCTTCAGTGCTCAGGAAAGCTGTGCAGGGTGCATCTTGACTGGGTCTGCCTGACTTGTACACAGCGAAGGGGCCCTGGGAAATAGCCTGCCCCGTGTTACATACCACAGCAAGTGCATCCCTCACTATCAAAGCTTTGAAGGTCATCTTATATTCAGGAGGCAGAGAGGAAAAACACCAGCTGTCCTAGGTCGTTTTTTCTGAACTCTCACATCACATTCCTGTTGGGACAGGAGCAATACCTGGGCTATTTCAGGTGGTCTCTCCCTACCTCCAGATACTGTATTCTCTCTACCATTCTGCTGTTATTCTTAAAAACTGCATGCAAGAATTGAGTCACTCTAAGGCCCCCTGGAGAAATAACCCGTGTTAATAGTAAAGTAGGAATATTACTCATTATCATACTAACCCGACACAGACTATTTTCCAGATTTCCTTCTAGGCCTTTTTTTTGGGGGGGGGCAGGGTGTGAACTTGTTCATTACTGTTTTAGTTACTTTTCTCTTGTGGCTAAGACAAAAATACCTGGCAGCCAAAGCTAAAGGGGAAAAGGTTTACCTAGCTCATAGTTTGTAGAGGTTTCAGTCTGTAATCAGCTGGCTTCAAGTCAGGGTGGTTGGCAGATAAAGCATTGCAGAAGAAAAAGTTCATGGTGGGCAGAAGGTAGCAAAGCAAGCAAACAAGGGAGAGGACAAGCCTCTTCCTATCTCTTGTGTTGTTTCCAGGCTACTGGTGTTAGGGCAGTGCTAAATTAATTAGCAGACTGACTTAGTATTCACCCACCTTTAATCCCAGCATCATGCATTCTAGATTCAGCCATTTCTAAAAAAGCCTCATCTGTGACCACATGAGCTTTGGTGAAATATCTGGATCCAAACCATAACAGTTACATACAAATGAATTGTGTATTTGGCCCTATTTCAGGACATATTCTAGGAAACAGATTTCATAATGGGTGAAAGGATGTTTATGGAGAGCATTTTTTTTTTACTCTTAATGAACATTTTCAAATATACATAGAGAAAACAACATAGTATATTCTCATTTAATTGTCACCAAATTTCAGCAGTTAGCTAACTTAGCTAATTTTCTTTATTTAAGGTGGAGTATTCCATTTTAAAACTGGGATATGATAATTCCAAACATCATTTCATTCATAATTACCTCTGAATGTACATCTGATAAATGTTGTTTTATATGAAAATAAAATACCACTGTCCCACCTAAAGTGCTCCTTAATCAACCCACTACTTTATAGAGTTTATTAGTTTATATCCAAATATCCCTAATTGCCTAAAAATTTTTTTATAGTTGGTTTTAAAAAATAAAGCCCAAACAGCATTTTGCTATAATGTTAATTTCTAACAAGCTGTCAGGACTCCACTTCTTATGTTGCATTTTTGGAAAGAAACTTAGTTATTTGTTCTGTGGTATTTTCCATATTATTGATTTCAATTTTGAGCATTCTTGATTTGTTTGACTTCCTCTTCTTCCTCCTCCACCTCCTAAAAACTAGTTGCTTTTAGGAGAAGGGGAAGTATTTTGAGTATCTGGGGGGATTCATGATAATGAACTTTGTCTGCAATATCTTTTAAAAAATTTGAACACTTATAGTATTTTTTGATCCCCCATGTTGATCAAATATTTATGAAAATTTCTGTCAAATAAAAACTTCATGGTGTACTGGATCTGGTACCATGTAACATTTGGCTATATTTAAAAACTTAACTGGAGTCAAGTTCAATGTCTTTTTGTCAAGAATATTGCATAGCTGGTGCTGTTCACTTCTTAGTGTATTGTGGAACACATAGTCCTGGGTGTTCACATTTAGTAGTGCTAAGAGAGATCCAGTGTTGTGAGCTCTATTTAACTCCTTTCATCCATTCTTTTAACCATTTCAGTATCTATTGAATAATGATGGATCTACAACTTCACTAGGGGTGGCAAAATATTAATTTTCTAATTCAATCTTCCCATCTACATTCATTATGCATGAAGAACTTTCCTTCATTAAAAGTTTGGTTGTTCCAAAACATAGTTTGTGCAGATGAGGCCTGATTCTTTTTCTTTATTTGCCACTTTTCAGCATAATGAGTTGATACTGGAACAATCTTCAATTGTAACCCATAGAAGTGTTTTGCTTTCCTAATTTCATTATGAATGCATTTTCATACTGAACTCCCCCACATCTTGGTACTGTAATCAACTCTGGGGTGTTCTATCACTGAGCTACATCCCCAGTCCTTTTTATTTTTTTAATTTTGAGACCACGTTTCACTAATTTGTCCAGGCTTCCCTTTAACATGTTATCCTCCTGTCTCAGCCTTCTGAGCAGCTGGGATTACAGGTGCTCACCACCATACCTGTTCATAGTAAAATCTTTTGATAATTCAGTGTCCCATCTTTAGACAGTGGGTCCCTTTATGTTGCTTTCTGTGTTGCTTTGACATAATCCCATTCATATTGGATGTCCTCCAACATGTGCTTTCTCACACAAAGAAATGGATTTCTGTTCTCTTGCATTTCTTATCCCATGAACAGAAGTAGCTATTGCACCTTAGTACTCTGGTACTACTTGAGAGAACACTGCACCACACTTCTATCAGACATTTCGATTCCTCTAAAACCTGCAACTTTTAATACTTCAGGATCAAGACCTTCCTGCTTAAAACTTTCTTGATTTTTTGATAGGTTTGCAAAGATGGAGTTTAAGAATTGCCATTTGATGGAGCGTAATCACTTCCAGGGTTGCTGGTTCATGTTGCCCCATTTTCTCTCCAAAGTTTATATCAACTTACTCTTCTACCTGCAGTTTTTATACATGAAGTTATTCTGTAGTTGGGTCAACTTGCTATAATCCTCAATAAATTTAAAAAGCAGAAGAAATAAATGGTATCATAGTCTACTTCCCTTTTCTTAACTATTGGTGGAAGTGAACCTTTTCTCTTTTGAAACTCAGAAGCAAGCTTTTGAGTTGATTGTTCTTCTTGGAACATGAATCGTTCTTACTATGCATACAAATGAGGCTCTGCTGTCTCTGTCTCCATCACAAGGGTAAACCATGCAGGGGATGTTTAAATTAGAGAACAGCTTACTACAATGAACAACACATTGCCAAGAATGAAAAGATAAGTGTGTTTAAAGCAAGGGGAAGTATTTTGAGTACTTGGGGGATTCATGATAATGTAGTTTTCTGTGATCTATTTTTAAAAATTTGAACAGTCACAGTATTTCTTGATTAGCTATGTTGATCAAACATTTATGAAAATTTCTGTCAAATAAAAACTTTATGGTGTGTCCTCAAGTACCTCATTGACCGAATCCGGTACCATGCAACTTCTGGCTCTTCTCCAAAATACAAATGACCATGAAAGGCAAACACAGTGCATTGATTCAAGACATTGAGACATGACAACATCATATTTAAAGATACTTAAGAAAGGACTTCCAGAACTACTTCAGAACAAATACAAGAACAATAAAAAACGTGTGTTTGAAGTGGGGGGAGTATTTTGAGGAGAATGAATGGCAATGTGTCTTTTGCTTTAATATGCTTTCTTAATTTAGACATCCACCATTTGTTTTGATCACACCTTATATTTATCCCTACCTATTATGGTCTGTGTCTAGATGTCCCCTTCAAAGCCTCATGTGGTCAAGGGGGGCGGATCTTTCAGAGGCAGCTGAATCTAGAGTTTGTGATTGGTTCATTGTCTGGTGCTGGGAATTAGGGTGTGAACGCTATACCTGTCCTAGAGCGGGTGGCCTGCGTACAATATAAGGGAGGAAAAGAGGCTTACTTCCCTTTTTTTTTCTTCTTGTTTTTACTGTCTTCTGCCACCATGAACTGTTGCCCTTCTGCCATATGCCACCCTTCTTTAGAGCCAGCCAATTATGCACTGAAACTGCCACAACCTGTGAGCTAAATAAATCTTTCCTCTTTCAGCTTTGGGTTGTAGATATTTTGTCCCAGCAATGAGAAAAATAACTAAGACACTACCCATTATCCACCATTTATCTATAACTACCTTTGTATCTATTTATCTCCATACATCACTTCCGTTCTTCCAGTGTCATATGCAAACATTTTATGATGTTTCATAGATATCTGATGAAGAATGCTAACTACTTCTCCATCAACATCACGCAAGACTTCACCCTTACATCAGCCTGAAGTAGAAAACAGCTGCCAGGGGAACCACATTAAAATGCAGGCTCTAGTAGAGACGTGCCACCATCCAGGTACCAGTACGGCACAGATCCGATTCCGATTCACCTCTATGGGATCCATCAAGTGAGAATGAGCCCATCCATGCCAGTTATCATGGGAACTTCCACTGTAATTTAGTAGTGGATCCTAACAAGGACATTCTTGGTGTGGGGCTGGGCCTGCCATCATTCAGTCATTCACACGAGGGTTTGCAGAGCAGTCCCTCATCTTTTTAGAGGTAGGTTTTCGCTAGGCAGTTCAGGCTGGGTTTGAGCTCACTTCGTAGCCTGAGCTGGTCTTGAACACACCAAAATCCTCCTGCCTCAGCCTCCTGAGTGCTGGGATTACAGGCGTGCACCACTATGCTGGCTTTAAGCAGTCCCTGATGAAGGGATCAGGAGAAGCAAGCCTCCCAGGTCCGTGGCCCCAGGCAGCCCTGAAAGCCAGAGCTGACTGCAGTTGGGCCACTGTGGCAGCCTGGAGGAGTGGACCAGCCGCCCCCTCCGGCAGTGGAGTTTAGCTTCTTCACCTGAGCCTGTGCTGAGCCAAGTGTCCGGCCCCCTTCCCCAGGCACTGTCTTAGCTCTTGCTAAACCTCCTCTACCCTGGGGCCCAGGTACAAGCAATCAGTTCTGGGCAGGGGCCAGCTGGGCCCCCCGTCTTGTGTCCCTGTACCCCACTTAGGAGTGTGGACCGCATTCAGCAGACGTCCCCATCTGTCTTTCGTCTGAACTACTGGGATGACGGTGAGATCCCAGCATCGGTGCTGGCGGCACGGGTAGGGGCAGGCACACAGACCCCCAGGCAGTCAGGCCAGCCCCAGAGCACTCAGGATAGTCTCCTGCCCGCGTTCCTTCTAGGCTCAGAAAATCTTGTCACCTCTCCCCCTCAGTTACACCCAGAGGCAGGAGGAAGAAGGGGAACGTTTCCCTCCCAGTACTCCGAGAATGTCTGAGCTTTCAGTATTGATTTTTTCTTTCTTAAAACGTGCTTTTATCTTAAAAAAACTTTCTTCAAAAATGTCGATTGTTTTTTGTATGTACATTTTAATTCATGTTAATAGCATATTTAATTATATTTCCTGCTCTTTCTCCCTAAACATTAAAAGTTTTACCCACGTTGTTGGCACAGAAATTCCTTTGTTCTAACCACGCAAAATCCATACTGTGTGGCCAGGTCTGGTCCTTCCCCTCCACTGTGATGAACTCCCAGGGTGTTGTCAGTTGCCATTAATAATAAATGATGCAAAGGACATGTTTGTCTATATTCCTACATAGATTTTTGTCAAAATGTCCCTGGTATTCTGAGTGTGTGTGTGTGTGTGTGTGTGTGTGTGTGCATTAATTTGATTAAGTTGTGCTATAGGATTTTTTTTTTCCAATAAGCTGTGCAGTAGGATTTCTCTGTACCTAGAACCTTATCAACCCTCGCTATTCTAATTTTCCAGGCTAAAATACAAATTGGCATTGCGTTACTTTGCAACTTTCTAAATGTCAGTGGTGCCTAGTATCTTGCAGTATGTTTGCTAGTTGTGCATGTGTATGTGTTTGCATTTCAAATGCCTGTGCATATGTGTATATATTTTATCTAGTGGAGTATTTGTTGAAAGATTGTCCTTATTTTTCCCAATTATTCTGTAGTTTCATCAAATTCTATTATATGGCTAATACTTATATATTCTCTTTTCTGTGTTTTGATCTTAGCTTAAAAAATATAGCAATCAATTTATGAAGGTGTCAGTGAGCCCTGATTTTGCCATCTCCTATATCCTTTCCTGGATTTGTTTCATTTATTATTTGAGCAGTTCCTTCAAAAATATTTTTATGGTGGGGTTTTAGTGGCAAAAATGAGATTACTCTATGTGTACCTGAACTTATTCTTACTTTGCTCTTATATTTAAGTGATAATATGTGGATATAAATTTGTAGGTTTGAGATGTATTTTTGCATGTGCAAATGGTGTTGAGAAGTCTTATGACAATCTAACTCTTTTTCCTGTGTAGAAGATCTTTTGCTATCTGAGGCATTTGGTGTACTCCTATTGTCTTGGATGGTGTTAAACTTACTGTGACTTTTAGGACTTACCTGTTACTGTAGAAGCCAGTTGTGGTGAACCTACGGCATGCATGTCATTGTGTTTTTCCTTTAAGACAAAAGATGTTAGTGTATGAGCTGTTTTTTATAAGCTAAAACCTCAGCATTTGGGGTCTAATTGCAGGGTTGGCACTTCGCGATAAATAAGTGGGTTTGGGGTTGCAATTTGGCATTTGACCCCTAACAGGTGTGCCATCACTGGTATAAAGTTCTATTTCAATTTAGGCGACTCTTCTGTTATCTTCTGAATACATTTAGAGAGTGTGTTTTGGGGTTCTAGCAGTACAGCGCAGCTCCTTATATACCTCTGGCCAGATAATGATCCTCTTTTATCAGGAAAAGTCGTCCTCCGATGAGTGTGTGGCTTTGGTAGGGACACACATGGAGCAGTGAGAGAGGAAGAACACCACCTCTCCAGCTGAATCAGATGTCACCCTGGTAATCAGCAGGGTAACAGATGTCACAGCCAGATCAGCCTTGCATCTACCTTAGTATATTTTGAAGTCTAAATTTCAATATTTTTAATAAATTCAGTGGATATATCCTATGGCCCCCATCACATCTCTCCCAAGGTGATGGCATTGGTGTTTTTCAGAGTTGACTGTACCAAGTGGAGCTCTCATGAGTGTGATTATTGCCCTTCTATCCAGACCCCTAAGAGACTCTTCACCCTTCCACTGTGTGAGTCAGAAGAAGAAGGCAACTATCTATCGGGAGCTAGGCTCATCAAACACTGACTTTGCCGGGCCCTTTCTCCTTGACCTTTCAGGCCCCAGAACTGTGGAGAATAAATTTCTGTTGTTATAAGCTACCCAGTCTAGGGTAATTTGTTATAACACCTCAAAGGACCTGAGGTAACACATTTTATCCAGGCTTAAAGTTGTTCATTAAGATACTTTTTATTTTGCCCTGTGAACCCATGGTGAACTTAAGGAAGGGACAGGGTGAACTCCAGCGTGGAAACCCTCAAACACCACAGGTACAGTCAGGATTGCCTTGTTTTCTTCCTTGGCTCAGGTGTCATCTCTGTTCTGCTCCCGTAAGGCCTGAGAGGGAAACAGCATTAGGTTGTAACTTGGGTTTCCAGCCCCAAATCCTGAGTGACTGGACTTGGAAGTGGACCAATGTGAAAAACCAGGGGGTAGCTGCTGGCTGGGCACCTGTTTAGATAGACTGCACACCCCAGCAGAGCTTGTGCCGTCTCCTCCTGACAATACTCAGAATAGCTGCAGTAGCAGTTCGAATAAGTGCCGCTGCTTTTTACGGTAAAGGCATAGAAATTGTTTTCTCAAACACGCTGAGGAGCAGTATTTATAAAGTTTAACTCTAGCTTATCCTCTTGGTGTCCTTCCAGCTGCTCTCTGCCCCAAGGTTCTGGCAACTTTTCCCGCACAATACATCCTGTAAAGCAGCTTTAGTATCCCCATGGAAAGGCTTATTTCTCTATTGTAGTCTCCCTCCCACTTCTGTAGTTATTCTAGGGTTAATCTCACCGAGGAAGCCAGCAGCCCCATGTTAAGTTGCCATATGGGCCAGAACTAGAAGTTCCTACTATGTTGAGTAAATATTTTGTTCACACGCTGATGCCCTGTTTTATAATGCATCTGCTCATTCTTTTGCCCATTTATCCTCTAGGGTCTTTGCTTTTTAAAATTGATTTATGTGAGCTATTTTTCAGTTATGGATATCGTCACATTTCCTGCTAATTTAATGCAAGTATTTGTAAAGCAATGATTAAAATAATGTTTTCTCATTTTGGTTTGTCTTTTACATGGCCAGTGAATAAAGAAACATTAATATTTTCAACTGTATTTCTCATTTCTTTAATGATGTCTTGCATTACTTTTGATCTTAGTTCAGAGGAAGTTAAGGATAATAAACTTTTAAATAATATTAAATGTATTGGTTCTATTGGGAGGTGGCAGTATGCTTTAGAGGTAGGGTTCTCCCAGGAGATCTTATGGGCACTGGGGTATGCTTTGAAGAGAAGAGTGGAACCATAGTCTCTTCCTCTCTTTTAGCTTCCTGGCCATGGGATGAGAGGTTCTGGCACACCAGGCACTCTCTACCATGACAGGCTGCAATCTTGTCAAAGGCTGAAAACACAAGGGCCAACCAGCCATGGGCTGAAACCTCTAAAACTGTGAGCCATAGTAACTACTGTTTCTCTTTTTTTTTGTCTTTTTGAGACAGGGTCTCACTATGCAGTTCAGGCTGGCCTTGAGCTCACTTTGTAGCCCAGGTTGGTCTCGAACTTGCAAGGATCCTCCCACCTCAGCCTCCTGAATACTGGGATTACAGGCATGCACCACCATGCCAGGCTCTATTTTTTCTTTATGAATTGATTATCTCAGGTATAATTTATAGTGACAGAAAGCTAACAAAGAAAAATCCATAAATTCATTTGAAACTTTCTAGTGCGTGGGCTCATGTATTATTTTGCCCCTTGGAATCTCAGTTTTTAAAAATCTGTTAAATGATCATGATAATGTAATTGAAAGTTGTTACAGTTTAACTATGAGGTGTCTCCCAAATATTTGAGGAATGAGGGCTTGGTCTCCATGTAGTACCATCCAGAGATGGAACTCACAGAATGGATTGGGTTGTGAGGGTGCTTATGTCTCTAAAGGGTTAATCCATTGATGAATTAGCTCATATAAATGTGCTATTAGAAAATGAGGCCCACTTAGTGAAAAGAGGTCACTTGAGGTACACCTTTGAAGGGTTTTCTTGTCCTTGCTCATTCCTCTTTACTGCCTCCTTTTTCCTCTGTTTTCTGCTGCTATGGAGTGAGCAGATTTCCCCCACAATGCCCTTCTGGTGTGATATTTCTGCCTTGCCGTAGGCCTGAATGCAATGGAACCAATTGACCATGGAGTGAAACTTCTAAAACTAGAAGCCAAAATAAACCCATCCTCCTTAACCTGACTTCTTAGATATTCAGTCACAGCAACCAAAAACTCACAGACAAATGTGTAGTTTTAACATTTTAAATATTTCAAATTTAATAAGAGCCTTATATGTTAATCAATAGTAATGACAATAATAGCAACAGAAAGGAAGTGACTAACTGCTACGAACTGCTTGGAGAAGATAAGATGAGTTAGAGAGATTGGTGAATTATTTTTGTTCCGCTTGTAAAGATTATATAACAGCTAAACGGAATAGAAAACTCCTCAATGTGATGTGGCTTCACAAAGCTGAGAAAACAATAGAATAATAGCTCAATGCTTTAGATGGTTTCAGACTCAGATATTGTATTTAAACACCCTCTTTCTTTTCCACTGTAACATCCAGGATTGATGAAATTCACACACACATACACACACACACACACATACACACTACTTCTACTAGCGTTGATTAAACTCAGGTTGGCTAAAAAAGTCAATCAAAATTCAACATTGTTGTTTAAAAAAAGTTCAGCTCTAGGCAGCACAAACTAAAAACATGGTAGGTAAACTGAGGGCATGTCATTTTGACAGACTTGTAACATTTGTAGGGAGGCCTCGAACAGCTGATCCAGTAACTGTGGTCCTCCTTTCAGAGGCTGCCATACCTCCTATTTGATGTTCTGCTGGGGCACAGCTGTGTCTGCACCATCACCATGATCATGTACCAAGCATTAGGATGGAGGAAAAAGAGAAAGACCTGAGCCCTCTTTTAAGGATACTGACTTCCTCTTGTACCTCCAGAGCACATCCTAGTCAAAAGGCTATTGCTACCAATGAAAAGGGAATTTAGTATTTATTCTGCATAAACAAGTGCTAAGGAAAAATCAGGTTTCTAACATTCTGATGGTGAGTCATAGAATGACTACTACAGTTTGGATCTGGAATGTTTCCCAAATTCTTAGGTGCTGAACTCTTGGACCCCAGCTGGTGGTGTTGATAGGAGGTGGGGAAACCTAGGCTGTGAGGCCTTGCTGATGGAAGTAGGTCATTGGGGGCAAGCCTTGAGACTATATTTATCCTCTCCCTAAAATCAACCCTCCTGTTCTGTCCTGTCCTCTCTTCTCCCCTTTCCTTCTCTCTCTCTCTCTCTCTCTCTCTCTCTCTCTTTCTCTTTCTCTTCCTCTCCCTTACTCCCTCTTCATTCCTCTTTCTTTTTCTCTCTTCTTCCTGGGAGCCATGAGGTGAGCACATTTGTTCCACCAGGCCCTTCCCCAGACCTTCTGGCTTACTGCAGGCCCAGGAGCAGTGGAGCCAGTTAACTATGGATGGAAACTTCTAAATCAAATATTTACTTTTTGAGCCAAAATAAACTTTTCCCCCTCTAAGCTGACTTTCTCAGGCATTTTGTCACAGTGATGGAAAGCTGACTAACACAGGGACTCTTAGCAGCTTCTGCAATTAGTTCTTTGAATAATAGACATCTTTTATGTTCAAATCCAAATTTAAGTATTTTTTATTTGTAAATGGACTATTGTGTTGCTTAAATCTGAGAGCTTTTAGATTTAGAAAATGAACATGAATTTCTGGCAAATTTTTAATAAATCATTCATAAACATTTATAAAATTACAAAATTATCACTCATTTCATTTCATACACCCTCTCTAAATATTTTTAAATGTATGGATAGTAAGAACAGGATGATTGGGGGTAGAAAGAGGAAAAAAGAAACAATGATCAAGCACAGTAGATGAGATAAAATGAAGAGGAATAAAGAATGGAGGACACAAAAGAAAGGAGTGAATGAGAAAGCAGGAAGGTAGGAACAAGGAAGAAATAAAATAGAGGGGGAAAAGGGCAAAAGAGAGAAGGAAGAAGAAGAGGAGAAATTATGTCCTAATTACATCTTCCATTCTTTGAATATTTGTTGAATGCCTACAAGTACTATGTTTCAAACACTGGGTTGCTATTAGAGCGGTGGGAAAAACCGCTTTGTCTCTTCATTCAAGAAAAAGGAGCAAGGAATTACTAAATAACCACACCAATAAACATCAAATTGGAACTAAGTAATTGCTCCAAATAAAGTTAAATGATGCCACGAGATCATAAAGTAGGAGCATTTACCCTGTGGAAGAGACCAGAAAGGTGATATTTTTCTCTCTGAGCTGAAGGATGGATCTCTCTAAAGATAGATCCAGTTCTTGCAAAAATAAATGCTCTTAAATGTCCTTCTTGCTCTCCTACTCTATTTTCTTCTTTCTCTCCTCCATCCCACTTCTCCTTTTTCCTCTTCTCCTTCCTTCTACCTCTTTTCCTCTCTTCTATTTTTGTTTCTTCCTTATCCCTATATTCTTGCTTTCTCATTCACTCTTTTCTTCTGTGTCTTCTGTTATTTCCTCCTTTTTCTTTTATATTACATTTAGCCCTCTCTTTCCATCCTTCCTGTCCTTCCTTCCTCCCTTTCCTCCTTGAATATCTTTCTATATCTGCTTAGAGATTCAAGGAGGGTCATGGCCCTTGTTATGAAGACAATTTTATTTCAAGTCTAGGATTTGTAAATGGCCTATGTGCAGAGTAATACTCCATATAGATTTTGAAGCAACTTAGACAAGGGGCCTCACTAGGGGTTGGGATAGAATTAACACATGAAAAATCATTTTCCACACAAGTTAACTTTCTTTTCTCAAGCTGATTTTGACCATTCTTTCAACAACGGAGAAAAAAACCTTCACTCTTCCCTTGAACATCTCTGAGTCTCTTCATATTTAAAATTTAGTCCCTGTTTGTTGTGTTCAGTCTTTTTTGGGTCTATACTCCGTTTCTTTGCCCGTTCCCCTCGTGACCCTACACCCTTATCTACAATCATATGCAGTCTCTGAAAGACTACGCAGGAAAACTCGCATCCCTCACTGTACTTTCTGGACTTTATCTTGTCCTACCAATGCCATAGTCTTCCTATCTGCATTTAGGATCAGGAGGAAGCTTGTATAGTGCCTAGGTGTTAGGGAGTTTGACTCTCTGTCTCTTTGTTACTCTGTGTGAAGTGTAACTTCCTTGGTCAGCTCTCTATATGTTGAACTCTGTCCTTTCTAGCTTTACTTCTATCTGGTCTGTGCCTGATAGAATCTATATTCTCTGTTCCTAAAAGAGTTAGTCCATGGTAATTGCTTCCAGACAGCCAGATAGCCCTCTTTTATCCAGCTTTTTTCTTTTCTCTTTTACGTCTTTACCTTTTACTGATATCACAGATTACAGAGATCTCTATTTGGATTCTTATTTGGCCTTTTTCTTTTTCTGGAGTGTCATGACTTTTCAGATGAACTCATCACCATCAGCTGTCTTCTGAATCTACCACAGGACACAAAGTGTATTCTAGATCCTCTAAATGCCATTCATGGGTTGGGGGAGCTATTTTTTTGAGACAGCATCACATTATGTATTTTAGGCTGGCCTTTAACTTGCTTAAATCTTCCTGTCCCGGCCTCCCAAGTGCTGAGATTACAGCTATGTGCCATCAGGCTCAGTAAGGGAGTACTTTGAGGTCCACTCATCTGATACCTTCCTTTGGTCATTTCCATTCCTATTATTCAGGTACAAACCACAACAGGCTATTGTCAGCATTCTTCATGCAGTCTTTGGAGGTCATGTGTGGAAATACAAGCAATGTTATAGTTTGTATGTAAATATCCCCCAAAGCCTCCTGCATTTTGGGAAGTGACTGGGTCATGGGGATGTGATACTCCTCACTGGATTAGTGCGCTGTTGAGTTTATATGTAGATGTGATGTTGGGGGGTGACGCCTGGCTGGAGGAGGTGGGTGACAGGAGTGTGACTAGGAGGGGTCTATCTCCCTCTCTTCCCTCTCTTTGCTCTGATTTCTCTCTCTCTCTCTCTCTCTCTCTCTCTCTCTCTCTCTCTCTCTCTCTCTCTCTCTCCTGCTTCTTTCTGTGATACCACCCTGACTTGGAACCTGTTGATTATGGACTGAAATCCCTACACACTCTGAGCCAAAATAAACTTTTGCTCCTTAAAGTTGTGGGTGTTGGTACTGTGTCCCAGCAACAAGAAAGTAACCAAGACAAGCAGTAATTTACTTATTCTGAAATACTATTGACTCATTTTTATGTTTTACAGTGACCATTTTTTCCCTTCTCCTTCCCACATGGCTTGGGGGCTATTACACGGAACATTTTCCTCTACCCTGAGTGTTCTCTTTTTATTTCCCTCTCTGTCAGGAAGGGGTTGTCCTTAATCAGTCTTGTTTTCTAATGTGGTATTTACCCTCTATTTTTCTGGAAGAACAAATACTAATCTCACACCTGTCTTAAGAGCAGAAGAGCTGCAGAGAAAAGTCAAATTAAAGGCAAGAAGAAAAATACCATCTGGGAATATTTTCAAGTATATTGTTCTGTCACGGAGTGTAGCAACTGGTATTCTAGGCAGAAGGGACTGCACACAAAGAGTCCCTGTGGTGGACAGGAGCAAGGTGAACATGGTGGGCACTGAGAGGAGGAAGGCAGGTATCCCAGGAGACATGGCTGGAGATGAGGCAGACAAAATGATGGTGAACCTCCCAGCATGTAAAGGTTTTGCTGAAATGTTTGTATGTTAAGGTAAGGCATGGAGCTGTGACTTCTCATCCCTAAAGTATTCGAATAATAAAAGAACAAAAAGTTCTTTCTCTTCTGAGCACCTTGTTTGCATTATATTTCATCCTCAAACCTGACCCTTCTTTCTCTTCCACGCAGGAAGAACAAAATGTGTGCCTGCTCAGGAGCTGGGGTGATCAGCTGAGGAGGACCACAGAGAAACGTGGGGTGGAGGTTGTCATGTTGCATGTGTGTTTCCTCTTCATCTATTCATGCCTGCTGTGGCGACCCTGTCACCACTGCTAGTTGTGACAAATAGAAAGAGGCAACAAATGTTGGATCTGCAGAAGGATCTTTCAAGGCTGCCAGTTGCTTTTCAGGGAGTTTTAGAATCTAGTTAAAGGCTCCGCTGACAGCATAAGGGAGAAGACTGAATGTCAAGGCAGCATTTCAAAACACCGAGTGCCATCTAAGTTATGGCCAGAGCCTGTTTCACAGGTCACAATATAGTTTGCTGTTACCATTGAGGAAAGAGAAAGAAGGGAGTTTGACAGAACCATTGGTTGAGGTGGGCATGCATCATTTGCTTTCTGTCCCTGGAATGCCAAATATTGAAATTGGTTTCCTGTCTCCCAGAAAGTATTTATACTACCTCAGTTTAAACTTAAGCATTTGATATTTCAGTGTCACATTGCACTTTATCTTTTTTAGTGAGGGAAGATGTTTGGAAGGAATATAATGAGCTTGCTTGTCAGTAGTTTTTATTTGCTGAGTTTTTAAAGAATGGTCAGTGTGAATTTCAAGACTAGACTAAAATTGTTTCAGATTGCAGGAGAGACTATCCTTGTATTTAATGTGTTGCAGAGTGAAAAACAGAGAACAGACAAAAACCATGTTTCAAATATTTGTCTAAAAAACAGTGTGGTGAAGTTTAGGCAATTATATAGGTCACAGTTATATATGTGATCTAATACCAGCTTCAATTCTAAATGAGCTTCAGGGCTTCAGACATATCACTTGATAAGCTGGTGGCTCAGGTTTCTGAAATTGAACAAAAAGATTTGAAGAGACACTCTTATTTTCCTTTCTGCGTCTTACTGTATTGTGATAGTTAATGTTATGTCAGCTTGGCTGGTACAGGGTGCCCGGATGTGTGGTCTACATCTGAATCAGGAAATGAATGGAGCACACTGCCCTCCGTCATACTGGTGGGAACCATCTAATCCACAGAAAACCTGGACACAGCAAAAAGGGTGATGCTCCCCAATTAAATGGGAATTCCCTGCTGCCTGCCTGCTTTGAGTTGGGAAGCTGGGTTTTCTCTTGCTTCTAGATTCAGACCGAAACACGGGCACTTGCTCAATGTCAAATTGCAGGTCTTTAGACCTAGCCACACCTTCTGCCTTTCTGGGTCTCAGGACTTCTGGTCCACCTACCAGAACTCTGTGATGGGCTTCATGACTGGGTGATTTGCCAGCCTCCTTAGTCATGTGAGCCAATTTCTTATTATAAATCTCTTTCTTTCTCCCTCCCTCCCTTTCTCCCCTCCTCCTGTTTTACTGGAGAACTCCGAATAATACACAAGCTGATGATTTTTTTAGCAGCTATTTTACAGAATGAAGACAAGTTCTTTGCTGGGAAAATGAGCCTATTCTTGTATAGCAGGCTTGTATTTGCTAGAATGAATATCACTTCATTCTGAAACAAAAGGATGCTGATGAAATTTGGTGCTCGTGGAGTTTTACTGGGAAACATACATCTGATGCCTGTGGACCAAGATAACAAACACAATCCAAGGACCACATTTTTATAATTAAAAAGTCTTTGGTATAAAATTAGAGATCAGATTTTATGTCGTGCCTTAATTTTCTGTCATTTTATTTCATTGTCGTTCGCTCTTTCTGCCATTAGATTATTTCTGGCTTATTCAGCCTCACCTTGAGAAGAAACCTCTCACCTGGAAACTGGCCAGGTGCACAGCTTGGGCTGTGATGCCTCTTTCATCTTTGCAGGAAGCTGCCAAGCAGCGGTCTTAGTTCGTGCTTCTGGACAGGATCAGTAGGAGTATGTGCCTTTGTGTTCATCTAGAAGACATTGAAAGGGGGAGGCATTTAATATACTCTAGCGTAGAAATTATAAGTAAGAATGTGCCTGCATTTTATTTAGTTTCCTTTTTTAAAAAATGGAAATAGTCCCAGATTTAAAACTTGGTATTGGTTGCTCAAAATCTAGTTGATGATTGAACATTTTTGAATAAACAAACAGGTATCTTGCTATTAAATATAGCAGCATAAAATGAGTATTTGTTTCATCCCAAGATGTAGCTAATTTTTCCTTGAAAAGTCCTAAAATTGAAGCATTTCATTTCTACTTTTTCTGTCTTAACATGTGAAAAATAAGCATAGGTAATGAGACTATTATAATTGGCATTTAGGAAAAAGCATGTTAAATGTTCATAGAGATATGGGTAAGTGCAAATCAACAAAGAAAACAGAAGACTTCGTGATTTACCCAGGTTATTTAAAACAAAATGTGTATTTTTATTCCAGCATTTCTTTAAGGTCCTGATAGTTCTTTTTTTTTTTTTTTTTTTTTGGTTTTTTGGTTTTTCTCCGGTACCGGGAACCGAACTCACGACCTTGCACTTGCCAGGCAGGCGCTTTGCCGCTGAGCTAAATCCCCAGCCCCAGTCCTGATAGTTCTTATCTGCTATTCTTCCCCCTCACTTCTGAATTTTAGTAATTGATTCATTTCTATACCTTGCTTTGTTAGTATAGACATTAATGCACAGGTAGCTTTATTATTAAATGAGGAAAATACTTTGTAGTGCTATAGAAGTATCATTATCATAGTCCTTATAACATGCAAGTATTTTCGCAAATAAATTTATACATTTATTTAGAAAAATGCTTGACCACAAAAATAGTACCATGCTTTAAAAAATGAACTGATCATGGTGCTGTAATCCTAGACCCTAGAAAGCTGAGGCAGGAGCATCCCTGATCCTAGCTCAGCATAGGACATTTAGTGAGTTAGCAATATCTTATCTCAAACAAAACAAAACAAAGACCAACACAGGAACAGAAAACAAAATAAGCAACAAAAACTCCAAATACAAAAAATGGATTAAAGGTTATAATTGAAAAACTAGATTTAAAGATGGAAAGCTTCAAAGCTGGGTGATACTTAGATGCACAATAGATGAATCAGAGGCTTGTTCATATAATTCTGAAGAAAATCAAAAGGTGTTTAAGACCACAACATTAAAAATCAAAAATCCTTAAATTATGATAGTAATAAGACAATGAAAGGAAATTGTTATCTCTGGAATCTGAATTTTCTATCCTTTCAGAATTCTGTTTGTCATTTTCTTACATGTGTTACCCATATTTTTTCTCCTATAAAACCAACATTTTAACACCTTGAAAAAGACTATGTCCTTATATATCTCTCCAGTAAACTCAGTGCTCTGAAAGGCAGTAAGGGTGCTAGCCAATTTTTTCCTAGTTTGTTCTTTTCTTTGTGAAATGCTATGTGGCTCTGATGAGTTAACCACTCTGTAGCTCAGGCCCTTACTTGTGGAGTAGGAATAATAGCATTAAAAATAATAATATGTGTAAGGTTGTTGTTGGATGAAAATCATTAATGCTAGTAAAAGTCTTGGAATGAGGGAGTAATCCCCAAATGTTACTTAGGATAATTTTACTACTGAACTTTTATTCAGAGTCTTGAGTACTTTTAAAAAGATAAACACTTTTAGATGAAAGGTGAAAGCTAGTGTCTGTGGTTCAGAAAACTGGAATGGGATGAAATCAACGATTTTGCAAGCTCAGATCCAGGCTTGACATAGTACAAAATCTTCCACTGTATTCACTACATTGATGCAGTGTGTGTGTGTGTTTAAAGTGTTTAAGACCTTAAAGGTATGTGTGTGTGTGTGTGTGTGTATGTGCATAAGAGAGGGAAGAAAGGAGGGAGAGAAAAATGGAAGGAGAGAGGAGAGAAAGACAGAGAGAGAAGAGAGAAGAGAGAAGAGAGAAGAGAGAAGAGAGAAGAGAGAGAGAGAGAGAGAGAGAGAGAGAGAGAGAGAGAGAGAGAGAGAGAGAGAGAGAACAGAAGAACAGAACTTGCTTGGAGTAACTACCCTTAGAAGTTAAGTTAGTCCAGAAAAGTTCTTTACATAACCCTATTTTGACCTGAAAGATAAATTTCTCATTGTGGTTGTCAATGTTATCATGATTATTTCTCTTCTTTGATGCGAATCAATTAAATTTCCACTCATTTGCAGATCCTATCAGGACATCAATATTGTGAGTAAATTGAATCTGATGGGAGTTTCGGGTTGAGAATTATTTCCCTCCGATGAGCACATCACTGGCTCGTTTCTCCTGGTAGTGAGTATGGGAGACATGATTACACTATAGAACTGTTGTTTGTGTCTTTGTTTGCTGGTCTCATGCATTTAATCAGCTCTTTTGTTCATTATGCAATTAACTATTCACTGCAGCACTGCCAAGATTTTAATGATATTTTCCTACAATACAGAACACACCAGCAAGTAAGATGCTTTTGTTTTAACTCTTCTTTTCTCTACATACCAATAGTAACCCCATCTTTAACACACAGACCCCAGGCCTCCGTGGGATGTTTGCTTAGGGCCTCTGCTGTTCTTAAATCTTGGGCTTGCTTTTATTGTAGCACATATTGTATTGTAATCATAATTTTAATTTTCTCTATATTCAACTAGATTTTAAGCAGGATGATATTTCCTGGTCTTTGTCTCTAAGTATTCAGAACCTGATATATAAGTCAGGTCGCATAAATATTTGATGAATGAATAAATCATTGGGAAATGTATAAATTCTCATGTATCTAAGACTATTAGATTTAATTCTAGGAATTTATGAGGCAGATAAAGGGGAAAACAAAACAGAATGGATCAAGGGGAAGTTAGGTGGAGAGTGTGGAGTATTTTAGGGAGTGTAATGAGTTTTATAAGAGCACAGCACGGTGTGTTCCAGGACTCGCTAACCAGCTGTTCTTTATTCTTAAACACTCTTCTCAAATACTATCTGTTTGGAGAAGCCTTTTCAGATGTCTTCTCCTTTCACTGTCTTGACGCAGACATTTTACTTCTTTTTTTTTTTGTCTTTACATTGTACATTTCCTTTATATTCCATTGAAATATTTTAGCACAAGTGCTTATACCTGCTCACCTTTCTGCTTATGCTATTGGCGTTATACAGAGGGGAGACCAAGATGTGCACTCTGACAGATTTTGCTTCTTAAATACTGACTTTGCTACTCATGACTCGATAACTGCTGATAGATAGCCATGTAATTTCCTGAAATTTTAGTTTCCTTATCAGTAAAATGAGGAAAGTTGTATCAACTTTGAAGCAGTACTGTGACCTAGTAGGTATATAAAATATACTCAGTCAATTGTGTTTCCTTTTGCTTCACCTTCTCTGAAGACAGAAATAATGTTTTATTAATTTATACCTAGCAGTTAGGACATTCCAAACACCTAGAAGAGGTTTGCGATAGATGCTTTTTGAGGATAAAGTATGAGTTTATTTAAATGTTTAATGTGTGTGTATTCCAGAATAAATACTCAGAAAAAATTGGTTGGAACCAAGAGTTACCTTTAACTACTATAAATTTAGTATATCTAGGTTACTTTTATAATAATTCTAATATAGTGTGATGTACTTTACCATCCTTGGTAAAGTGTTGAATAGTCTGAAGTCAAATGTGGAAGGGGGGAATAATATTCTAAGCAGTCTTCTTGCTGAGGTTGTTCCTATTAGAATAGGTAGGGAAATAATCACACATAAATTAACACAGTCTTCAGAGTAAGTGCAAATCATTTATCGGCCTACCAAAGTTTATAAATCTCCCCTTCCTCCAGGAAGTGCACAGATGGTTAAAGGAGTTGGTGCTGCTACTAGTCTATTATAAATCATTGAGCGAGTGCATATTATTAGCTAAGTTGCTTTAACTGCATCCTTGTTATATTCATGAGCATCATTACTTATTAATGATTGCTTCCAGGGAGGCTCAGTTTTGCTTCTTGGCAACATGTGTATATTGATACCTTATGCCATTTCTGTAAATATTAACCAGCACAAGCTAGGTAGGAGAATGTGCAAGGCAAAGCAGAGGGTCAACTTTCAGTACCCTTCCACATTTCATTTCAGTGTGGGTACCTGGATTTGTTGGACTTGATTTTCTCTATTTATGTTCCTTTCTTCCTATTTTCCTCTTCTCACCTTCTTGTCTATGTTTATGGATTCAACATCTGCATCAATGAGATAAGTTGCAAAATTGCACACCTAGTTCAAGTCTGTGACTGAAACAGATACACTTTTTATCCTGAAAATCCCCTTTTGGCTGATTACTACCTGTCAGTAGAAAAGGCTTCTCCTGATGAGGTGTCTAAATATTTTGAAAGTGGCTTAGTATGAAATGGACAATATGGTTATGAGGAGTAGATTCCTCTAAATAACTCATTTATTTTGCCAATTGTGCTCTCAATATTCCATTATTATTTAGGGTTTGTGTAACTTAATCAAATTTCCTAACTGTACTATTAGCAGGAGTAGATTTAATGATATAAAAAGTCAATTTTTAGCTGAGTTTTAGCTTATGTCATTTGATGCTACTCTTAATGTATAATGATCTTAAGTATGTAGGGAACTGATGAAAATTAAGACATCTGTAATTTTTAAAGATATTCTTAGTGGACAGTCAATGTTTTAAACTCTACCAATCAAAAATATGAATATGATCTCTATATTTTCTTTCTCTCTTCTTTCTTTCTTTACCTTTCCCTCTCTTTTTTTTTTTTTTCCAGTACTGGGAATCGAACTCATGACCTCGCACTTGCCAGGAAGGCATGTGCTGCTGAGCTAAATCCCCAGCCCTCTTTCTTTCTTCTTTCTTTCTTTCTTTCTTTCTTTCTTTCTTTCTTTCTTTCTTTCTTTCTTCTTTCTCTCTCTCTCCCTCTTTCTTCTTTCTTTCTTTCTTTCTTTCTTTCTTTCTTTCTTTCTTTCTTTCTTTCTTTCTTTCTTTCTTTCTTTCCCTCTCACTAAATTCTCTTTTGCAGCCATAAAGCATTACATATTCTAAGATTCTTCCTTATCCTTTAGGATACCTTTATATTTTTTTCTAGATCTTCAGTATTTGCTACTTAATAGAATCAATGTATACTTTTTGGTTAACTTTATTGGTACATTTTAGGTATACATCATGATCACATTCATTACAGGATGTTTGTACCTGTACATGATATTTCTTGATTATTCTTTTTTTCTCCAATCTCTTCCCCTCCCTTAAACCCCTCTTCCCCTCTTTATGTACAAAAGCTTTGCTTCCATTTTCTTCCTTCTATTATTTTTTCCTTCCTTCTTTTCTTTACCCTCCATTCCTATTCCTCTTCCTATTTGAATATTTTCTTCCTATTTCCCAGTTTCTACATTTTGGACCTTATTTACCCTTTTACTTTCTCCCACCAGAGAAACACTGTGATATTTAAACACATGTGTCTGATTTATTTCACTTAACCGTATGGACTCTTTTTCTGCTTTTCACTTCCCCCCTCCAGTTCCCCTTTCTTTGAACAATTTTTTCCTATTTTACAATACATTTTATATACATTGGTCCTTATTTACACATGCAGTATCTCATACCATAGAAATGATGAAAATTGGACATTCATATCCAATTTATTTCACTTAAGAGTGTGGTCTCAAGGTGCATCCATTTATCTAGAAATGGCTCAAATTTACCCTTATTTATGGTAGAGTAGTACTCTGTTATATAAAAAAACCCACATCTTTTTTTACAGATTCCTCAGCTGATATGCATTTGGTTTGTTCCTAAGAGTTATTTATTACACAATTGCTGCTATAAACATGGGTGCACATATATCGCTGAGGTACAATATTTTTAATTCTTCTGGGAAGATACCCAGAAGAGGAATAGCTGGATCAAATGCAATCTCTAATCCTAGATTTTGAGGAATCTCCACACTGATTTCTACAATGGTTGCACCAGTCCATACTCACACCAATAGTGGAGAAGGGTTCATTTTTCACCACAGCCTTTCCAGCATTTGTTATTGGTTGATTTCTTGATGATAACCATTCTTTCTGGAGACAGATAGAATCTCAGTACTATCTTAATCTACATCTCTCAAATGACTAATGATGTTGACCATATTTTCATAGATTTATTTCTGTTCGTGTTTCTTCATTTGAGAAGAAATACAAACAGGTGCCCATTTTTGGATTTGGTCTTTAAATTTAGGGGGTTTGACTTTTTTTTTTGAGTTCTTTATATGTTTTAGATTTAAACCCTATGTCTGAGGGACAACTGGCTAAATTTTTTCTCACTCTGTGGGTTGTCTGTTCATTCTGTTAGTAATTTATTTTGCTGTGCAAAGCTTTTTAATAGGATGACATCCCAGTTGTTGATTCTTTGTAGTATTTCCCATTCAATTGGGGATTTGTTCATGAAATTTCTGCCTACATCTATGCCTTCAGGAGTTTTACCTATCCCCTCGTCTAGCAAATTTAATGTTTCTGTTTTAATATTTAGATCTTTGATCCATTTTAGTTTTAGTTTAGTGCATGGTGAAAGACATGGGTCTAATTTTAGTCTTCAGCATGTAGAAAGCCAGTTTTTCCAGCACCATGTATTAAAGAGGCCATCATTCTCTCAGTGAATATGCTTGGCCCCTTTGTCAAAAATAAGTTGGATGAATATGTTTGGAGTTGTGTATACATTTTCTAATCTGTTCCATTGATCTTTTTTTTGCCAGTACCATGCTGATTTTTATCACAGTAGCTTTGTAGTATAGTTTCAAGTCTGGGATTGTGATGCCTCCTGCAATGCCTTTGCTGCCCAGGATTGCCTTTGTTTTTCTAGGTCTATTCTGCACTGGTATTTGGTGCATATATATTTATGATTGTTATCTCTTTTTCTTGGAGTTTTCTTTTGATAAGTGTGTAGTGACTTTCTTTGTCTTTGATCAGTCTTGGCTTGAAGTTCACATTGTATGCAAATAGAGTAGCTACTCCTTTTATGTGTATTCTTGTCACATAGAATACTGTTTTCCATCCTTTGACTTTTAGTCTGTGAATTTCTTTTTGAGTTAAATGTGTTTCTTGTATGCAATACTCCAACCAAAAAAAGGAAAAATAATAAAATTCCTTGGGTGTCCACAGTTCTATAGTAGTGTCCAAGATGGATCCCAGAAATGTGCTGTGCAGCTCTGCCAAGTTTGCAGTAGGATTTGTGCTGGGTATAGGGCTCATCTTGCCCTGTGGTTGGGGGGTGCTAGGATGGGCTTCTCCAGCTGACAGTGTTTTGGGTGTCCTCTTCTCCTTACCCTGTTTGTCTCTATGGTGCTATCCCAATTGCTGTGGTACTCTTGGGCAGGGAAAGCCGAGGCTTGCTCTCAGAGCTGTGTTCAGTTGTGTCTTTCTGGACCTTGTACAGCTTCCTCTGTTTCACACCACTAGCTTCTCTTACCCAAGGATCTTAGGGCAGGGGAAATGCACTTGTCCCACTGTAGGCCAGTGCTGCTTGCCTGCTTGTGTCAAGTACAGCACGGTTCGTCTCACTCATCAACTGCTGGCTTTGTTGGGGCCCTCAGGATACAGTTTCCCTCTGCTGCTCTGGCAGCAGTGGTGTGCTGCTTCAATGTATATTTTTAAAATGTACTATACATTAGAGTTTTAATTTCCACTAAATAATGGAATAATCTAAATGTTAAAGACTTTATTTTCGTATTGGTTAGAAGTCTATTTTATCCTGTCATATTGCCTGAGGCTTAATAACTGCAAAGTACATTTATAAAATTAACAGAAGCAAATACATGTGGTAAAATAATTTCTCTAGGCTTATCGCAAAGCTATTGTACATCAAGGAAAAGGCAAATGCTTGAGTATGTTCACATGTTTCAGGGACAGGATATTCTCCCGGGCATCTTGTCTTTCTCATTTGGGAAGGTGGGCTTTACTTCAGCTGGGCTTGTCAGCGCTGATGGCCTGGCCCTCTGCCTCTGGCAGCGAACTGGATCCAGCATTTTAGGAGCAACACTTCAAACATCAACATTCTGTGTTTACACCTTGGCAATTGTTGTATACTGGGCAACATTCCCTTTTGATATTCTATAGTTAAGCATCGCCTACACTAGCATTTACTTTGTACTTATCAACAAAGTATAATTGAAATCCTGGTATTAGGATTCACCTACAAATTCCCCTCAGAAGCTTTGATAAAAGTATTTCCAAATTTCCTAATGCCATTATGCTTTTTTGAAGTAAATATCATACTAAAGTAAAGGACGTTATATAAAATGGATACTTTTTAAATTATAGAAAAGTTATATTCAATTTCTATATGTGTTCTTATATTATCAATAAGGACTTTACAAAAGGCAAATAAATACCCTATTTTTAAAATAATTTTTAAGCCGGGTTTGGTGATGCAGACCTGCTTTCCCAGCAGCTGGGGAGGTTGAATAAGAAAGGTCTCAAATTTGAGGCCAGCATGGGGAATTTAGCAAGACCTACCTCAAAATAATAAAATGTTGAGTTCCTCTGGGTTCAATGTCCAGCACCACACACCCACACACTTATCTTCTCACTTGTTACAGTAACATATAGGCGTAAAGTAATAAAAAATAGTTTTTCTTTTCTCTGAACTGAATTGTGTCCCCCTAAAATTCCTATGTTGAAGCACTGAAGCCCTAATTCCAAATATCTCAGAAAGTACTTGCATTTACAAATAGAATCTTTGAGGAGGTAACTAAGGTAAGATGAAGGGTATGGATGGGCACTAGTTTACCATGTCTGATACTTTTCCAAGAAGAGGAAGACAGTCAGGGATACATGGACAGAGGAAAAGCCACACTGCAATAAGTTTCTATTGTTCAAGTCATGTGGTCTGTGGTACTTTGTTAGCTGGTCTTTGTGAAAATATGGCCTCCTTCCTATTCCTTCAAGCAAATCTGATTATACTCTGTGAAGAAGAGTGAAGGAAAGAGGAGAGGAAGGAAGAAGATAAAGAGAGGAGGAGGAGGGGAAAGGAGAGAAAAAAGGCGGTTAGAAGAAGAAAACCCAATATGATGGTACCTGAAAGCAATGTTGAGAACGTGACATAGCAATACTCTCTCAAGACCAAGAGGTGGGGATGGAGGGAATAACAGCAACAGTGACTAATATGCATCAAGACCTATGGTAAATACTATAAGTAATTTTTCAAAAGTTGTTATCATTGGCTGTATTAGTCCTTTGTATAGATGAGGAAACTGGGGCTTATTGAGAAACTAAGTAATTTTTCTAAGGTAGCAACATAGACAAAAGTGAGCTGGCATTTCAGCCCAAGTTTATTAGAGTCCATAGCTGGTGCTCCTAAACTTTATGTATTGCATTCTGCTTCAACAGAATGGAAACTCTCAGAAAAATGGAATTGTTATGTTCACACTCTCTATCTCATGCACCAACCTTGCATTTCTAAGTTCATCATAATTGGGAGAATATAATTTTTAAATATCTAAATGGTAATGAGGGAGACAATTTTCCTTGCAAACGTCTAACAGCAGTAGAATTTTGATAGTGAATGCACTAGAAGAAGAATGCTATGAGAGAGGAACAAATGGCAGTTTCTCCCATTGGTGGTGGTTGTGATGATAGAATGACTCACCATTTCAGTTTTCTCCTAAATATTTTCCTGTTAGTTCTAAAGAACACATGATATCTTCTCCTTGATGTCTTCTGTATGTACAGAAACAGTACTGATTAATCAGAATCAAGTTGCTTTATGAACTGTACATGTAAGAAACACATCAATATCTTTATTACATTCTTTAATTGTTTTGTTGAGCAATTATTTTATTTCCTAGCTAAGTTAGGCTCTCTCTGAACTCACCCAGTTAACTTGGATAACGTTTTAAAAGAAATGATGTTAATATTGATATGAAAATCACACAGTTGACAGCTTTTGTTTACAGATGTGATAACGGCTTTCAGCAGTTTCAAAAAATCCTCCATAAGGGGCTGTGGGGAAAAAGGAACTCTTCTCCACTGTTGGTGGGGGTGTAGACTGGTGCAACCACTGTGGAAATCAGCTGAGAGATTCCTCAGTAAACTAGGATTAGAGCTCCCATTCAACCCAACTATTCTCCTTCTGGGTATTTTTCCAAAGAACTGAAAACATCATACCACAGTGATATATGTGCACCTATGTTTATAGCAGCACAATTTGTCATAGCTAATCTTGGAAACAACACAAATGTCCATCAACTGAGGAATAGATAAAAAAGATGTGCTATTTTTATATAATGGAGTATTACTCAGCTATAAAAGAAGATAAACTAGAGGCTTTCATAGGCAAATGGATGCAAATAGAGACTATACTCATTAGTGAAATAAATCAGATTCATATGTGTTAACATTATATTTCCTCCCCACTATATGAACCTGAAAGAGTAAATAAAATCTGAAAGGTACAATAGATATTGTGAAAGGGAAAAGAAACTGCTCATATAGGAAGGAGCGACTGGGATGAAGGACGGGAGAGGAAAAAGAAAAAAGAAAGAAGGAAAAATATGTATATGTATATATATGTACATATATATATATATACACACACACACACATACACACAGGATAGCTAGGGTAATTGTACTACTAATATGTGTTGGTTTATTGAAAGGAACTGTTAATGTGTAATTGTTTGATCAGTCTTGCATGCTTATGTCTGGTTACATATGCAACCACTGTGAAGATGACAATGGGTAGTATAACTACCATTGTTAATATCCTATCACCATGTTTTGAAATTCTGTATCATTTTTATTGATCTCTATGCTGTTTTGTTTATGTATTTATGTTTGTTATTTTGGTTATTTTAAATGAAAAACAAAATTTATATGTATATATAAGAATAGCTGGAATAGGTGTATTGCTGATGTCTATAGTTTATTGAGAGGAACAGATAATGCTTAAAGTTTTCTTTTTTTTTTGACATATTTTACACCCTTGAATTTGGTAATTAGAATGATTGATCTGAAAATAATATGCAATGTAAGAACCATTGTTGAACTCCTACCATTTTGTATGGTGAGTTTTTTAATATTTAAAATAAAGATAAATAAATAAAAAATCCTCCATAATTCTTTGCATCTCTCAGTCAGCTTCTTCTTCTTCTTCTTCTTCTTCTTCTTCTTCTTCTTCTTCTTCTTCTTCTTCTTCTTCTTCTTCTTCTTCTTCTTCTTCTTCTTCTTCTTCT
>NW_004955432.1:5850468-5863319 GCF_000276665.1 Chinchilla lanigera
CTTCTTCTTCTTCTTCTTCTTCTTCTTCTTCTTCTTCTTCTTCTCCCTCTTCTCCCTCTTCTTCCTCTTCTTCTTCCTCTTCTTCCTCTTCACCAATGTTTTCCTTTCCATTTTCATGGGTATCATATTTTATATTCTTATTATATCTTGTATAGTCTCATATAGAGCTCTGTAACTGGTTTATTCCATCCTCAATCTTTCTGTGTTCTGTTACATTTCATGACATATTTGTAAATTAACATTCCTGAGGAAGACCTGGATCATTGTAGCCTCTGATGGAAAAGTATTCAATGATTCTATTATTCATTTGTGTGATGCTAGCCAAGTCACTAGACTCTTCCAGTTTTAGTTTCCTTATTTCTGCCTTGTAGGGTAGGACTAAACACTCCCAATGAAATGATTTTTTTCTGTGTCTTTGATTTCTCACTGCATGTACAGTATACTCAAATCCCTAAATGTACCATTCAGAGATCTCCCTGCATGGTTCCAAACTGCATTCTCAATGTTCTCATTCTGCCCTTTCACTTCCTCTTTCTCTTTCTTTAAAATTTGTTTACCAGTAACCAGTCAGGATGAAATCTCATCTCAGTGAGTATAATTATGGCATTCTTTGTGCTGGAGTGTTCTTCCTTTTTATTATTTAAAATTCTGTCCTTTTCCTCTTGTGCATTTTAATGCCAGTGTTCATAAATCTACCCCAAAATAAATCTGAATAAATAAATATGATTAGTTTCTCCTCTATAATCCTGTAATGCATAGTTTATGTTATGTTTGATCTATTTCTCCTCCCTTAAATGTAATTTCCTTGTGTTAGGGATCTGTTTATATTCATGTTTACTTTCCTAGTCCTCTGACCCAGCATATGCACTGTACTTTGCACATAGTCTGCTCCATTGCTATTTATAAAATAAATCTGAGGGGTACCTCCTCCAGAATCTGTAGCACTTATGTAAAATACAGAGTATGTAGCATTGATGCATAAGGACCTATAATGTGAAAGGAATATTTATGATAATGTGACCTCAGAGAGTCTGGAGTTGTTGCTTAACACTGTAACAGATTCTAGGTCACACAGAGAACCCACTTTCTCAGTGGCAGTGATTTGTGGGTCTCTAGATTTTGCTCTGTCAGATGATTTCATCTCACCCTGCTCTTAGCTATTGGACTATCTTCTTTCCACTTCTGTGAGGACAATACTACATTTTCAAAAACATATATGTGAGAGTATTGAAATACGGGTCCTTATTCACACTGGAATCGCTGGAGTCTGACCAATGGTGGATTCTCAGTGTCTGGTTGGGGAGAGAGTGACAAGAGTGTACCTTTTCGGTGAGCTTCAGAACAGGCTCATCTGCAGCTTGCATCTCATGCTTGAAGGGACTCATGCTAAGGCCTGGTGCATGAAGGCAACAGAATCAGGGTCAGTGAGAAGAAAATGCCACACAATCTTCTGCATAAGTAACAGCAAGCTGAGTAACTCTCAACTCATTTAGGATTATTTAGAGGTTTCCTAAAATATGTAAAGCAAATTAAAGCCTTTTAGTGACATTTAAATAAAATGCCATAAATCTTTTTCTGGTCACTTGATTTGTAGCAACATTTTAAGACATCCAGTTTAGACAGTGCAGTCCTTTTATTCACCCTCCAGGCACTATATAGAGGAGTCTGGTGTTTGTAATCTAATGCCATCTGTCCTGTGAAAATTGAATTGCTTGTTACTATTCTAAAGCAAAATCTGTTTTGAGAGTCACTGGATTATTTAGGATTAAGATTGCACTTATCAACTGACATTCTCTGATTTTCTAACCACATGGTACTATTTAATAGAGTAATTGCCAGTTCTTCACTTGGTAGAGGAAGAATCATAGTTACAGGAAATGAATAATTTGGTCAGTTTTGCATATAAAATTAAGAACAAAGACAGAGATCTTAAGTGATGCTGTAGCTTCTACAAACTTGTATTTCCTTTACCATAACTGAGTATCTCTTGACATCATGGGTAACTTTCCATCTGTTGTAGTGTTAAAAAAACAAAGTAGTGCTAAGGTTTTGTTCCATGCGTCTCATCTCAGCCATGTTCAAGATTCTGTTTGTCTGACTCTCATATCATAACTATATTTAAATTATTAAAAATAATGACCATGATTTAGTTATTGGAGCCATGGTTTCCTACTAAAATGTAGAAAACACAGTTGGTATATAAACACCAGCTGTCCTCAGAGTCAAATACATTAACACGAAGGGAGGTTCAAACTGCAGGGGTTTCTGAGGAGCTTTGGCTCAAGTCATTGTATAAGCAGTGCTTCTCACTATTTTGCATATGTCACACCGACTAACACAATGGGAAGGAAAAGAAAAGAATGAAAATAAAAGAAAAAAAAAAAAAGAAAAGAGGCCATTAAGCAGATTTTTTCTGGAATACTTCAAATGCTATTCTTTCTTACACTTGGTATAAGGAAACTTTTTATCAACCATCTCTGAAATGTGTAAATCTATATGATTTATAAAGATTTATTCTAGAAAATGTTCTAGACAGTTGATTACAGGAAGTTCTTTGGCGACGTCCACAGTGGCAAGGGAAAGCTGGACATCAAGTCAGAGCTTTGTCAGTTTTGTACTGCAACTTTAATTTTTTTTAATGAATACTGAGATTTCAGATTTTTCTGAAGAATCTAATTTACACTTATGATTCTAAAGTAGTCACATGCGAAAGACTTGTCAAAATGTATAAACTAACAATGGTCCCTTAAATTTTTTCCCATGTAAACAGCTTCCAAGTCAGTGAATTTGTGAGTTCAGGAGACAACCACTGTGTGAATAGAAACATACAGGAAAAGAATCGGTGAAGTGCAGATGGACGTCCCCATAGATCATGCAGTGTCATCAGTATTGTATTATTCAGACCAAATGGGTGAATGTTTACTCCACCCAGCCTAACACCTATTTGTTGCATGTTCATGCTGCTGAGTGGGAGCATGCCAAGTATGAAGTATTCTGAGTATCTTTTTATGTCACATTACCTTCCACCATTCTTATTCACTTCATTAAATGATGTGCTCTACCCCACACGTAAGCTTCTACACTTTTGGCCAGTCACTTCATTTCAATACAATTTTGGACTCTTTCATGGCTATATCATCATACTTGTTACTTTAGTTAAATGGTTACTCTGCCCCTCTATGTCTAGCTTTCTGTTTCTTTTCTGTATATTCAGATACCACTGAAAGATGGCTTCCTCCAGGGAACCAACCCTCTAGTCATCAGGTAAGGTACGAGCTTAGATGGGAAATAAATTCTCTATGAGATTCGGCTGTGTGGAATCTTTTCAGAGATGAATTCATTCAGCAGGTATGTATTTATCACATAAAATACATGGAACTGTGCTCATTCTGTGGGGAAAATAAATACTCAAAGATCTGTACTGTTTAAATGTTGCCATAATGAGTTGAGATAAATATGCTGAAAGAATCCAAGTAATATATATTAAACGGTTAGAGGAAATATTACTGTAGTATTTTCATTAGGTGCTTCTTCTAAAAGGTATAAGTTACAAGGAATAAGGCATAAAATGAAGTCACTTTCCATTAAGTAAATACTGAACTTAGTAGTCAGAAAGGAATGGGGAAATGTTACAAATTTTTATGGTATACCTCAGAACTTAAATTTATAATGTACTTTACTCCTCTACTGAGAAGTGGTGAATAAAGTGGTGGGAAGGAACTGATGAAAGTAAAATGAGATAAAGAAATAAGGTGATTAAAAAAATGGGAAACCTAAACTTTTTTAAGCTTTCAGTAAAAATGATCATTAACATCACAGTAGTTTCCTCCAATCTCTAAGACTCAGAAAAAAAGCAATTAGAAGATAAAATTGAATATTAGTGAGTAAAGAAAAAAAAACCACTAATATATTTAAAAGGGCAATTGAGATGAATTGATCTTAGAAAATTCCTGGCATTTAAAATATTTTTTATTCTTTATTCAACAAATTTGATAAAGATAAGGAAAATAATGACATATTTGATTTCCTTTCCTAAACTCATAGCATTAAATACTTTCCATTGGAAAGGGTATGCTTATTCATTGGTGTTTAATTATGTTATTGGGATTTATACTATGGCAGCAGCACTAACTTCATTGGAAGTTTAGTGATCTTAATGATGAGCACATCAAAGTGGAAGGACAGAGAACTGGAAGGGCTACTCAAAGGTGGTATGCATTTCAAAAGGATAGTTTACTATCCAAATAGAGTAGTAGCTCCTGCCCACTTTCTCTGTAGACAGAATGAAATCCAACCAATCAGAACTATTATCTGATGAGGGTTTCCAATGAGTTTGCATTAGATCAGAAAAATTTGTTTTTGCTTAGTTTAAACCTTGGATTTCTAGTTTCTATTCAAAGGACTGAATAGCTATAACTTTTCATAGCTATAACTAACTTTCATAGCTATAACTTTTTTTGTAAGAGTAACTATAGTCAGTCAACATGTAGCCTTAAAATGATAACCATATATGACTTTCTCAAATAACAATGGATTAAACCAAATGAAATTGTTCATCTTTGGCTTTTTTAACCTAACAGTATATGTACACGTGGTTCAACAATATTAGTAGGACATGTTATTGAGCACTTACTACTGTCAGATTTTCTAAGCATAGTACATATATCTGTCATCTTTTAGTGAATTCCTTTAAATTGGGTGCTATTACTAATCTCCATTTCACAAATAAGAAAACTGAGGAGTTGCAAATAATCACCTTTATATATATATATATTGATTGGAAAGGAAACCCTGAAATCCTTCTTTGTTCTATATGTGATGAATAAGTTAGAAAAATATTAACAATTGGAGAGAGTTCATGTAACTTTAGAAATCAGTCTTGTCTTATATCTTGGCACAAGCAGGGGAGGAAAAGTTCATTTTTGTGTTTCTGTCTCTGAGTTCTCAACTAGAACCCTTGTGACAAAAGACAGATTAATGGGGGCTGGGGATTTAGCTCAGCGGCACAGTGCCTGCCTGGCAAGTGCAACATTGTGAGTTCAATTCCCGGTACCGGAAAAAAACCAACAAAAAACCAGACAGATTAATAAGGGACAAATAGACATTTGTTAACATGTGCATTTCATAGATCCACCTGAGATACCCAGGGAATAAATAGTTTTCAAAGAGGTGGGTTAAAACTCCAGCTTATATACCACTCTCAAAAAAAGAACAATACATGTTTTAGAAGAGTGACAAGACAAGGGAAAAAGACCCTTGGTTGGTCTCCAAGGCCAGCAAACTATTGGAAGGCAAATCTTTGGGAAACCAGTGGTAAATAAAGGCTAGGTAGTAGAGAAATGTAAAGTCTAGGCTGAGAAGGTTTGAAGTTGTTTTTAGTGATGAACTTGCAGTCATGCTTCAAATGTAGAGAAGGAAGGACAACTTTGTAAATTTATGTGGTGTGATTAAACAAATAGAAGGTAAAGTGTTTTTCTTATATCTGCTTCCCCTTCAGCTCAAAACCATCCTCATGCCAATGTGGAATATTGTGGGATAGAGTAATTTGTTACTTTTCATACCTCACAGTTGGAAGGAGCTATTTTCCTTCATACCTCACAGTCGTGAGGAACCATTTTCCAACCCTAATGTTTCTGCATCAGCTCTTATCTGCAGTAAGCCATAGTCTCATATGTCAGCTCTATTAGTAATAAAGGAGCACTTACCTATTTTTTTATTTCTCAGTTGGCTCATAATTTAGTCATGGAAACAGCTTTTTGTCCCTTCAGATTCCTGAGAAATAGGGTTATTGAGAGGGCTAAGGAAGAAAAATTCATGTAAAAATGTTATAACATAGACCTTGATAAATATTAAGCACTTCTTGTATGTACTGTAGTTACTTTAACATAATCTTTCCAGCAGCTTAAAGTGCCTCTAAGGTTTTGAAATTGAAATTACTATTAAAGTAGTAAAAATTAATGAAACTATATTTTAACAACCCTACAATTCAAATCTTTTGCTTTGCCTAATTTGGACTGATATTTATTACACTGAGAAATAGTGAGATTCAACCTTACCATATTTCATCTAATCTAAAATGTCATCATTGTAGTAGCATACACATTTATTTTACATGCCATTAAGAAAGACAAATGCTTCTAATTAATTCCAAGATGCTATAGATTAAAGACGGTACAACTTTGGGGGTGTTAAATATGTAAAAATATCTTAGAATTGATGAGATATGGTAATAAAATCAATGAGTTTGATTTTCCCTTCACCCATGAGTTAGGATAGCTTGAGATTAAACCAGAGAGGCAGCAGGCAAGACCATTCATATTTCTGATCTATATTAATGATTTCCCAGATCCTCATGGCTGTACCAATAGGCTTCTGCTGCAAATGGCCCAGATCTGAGAAATTAATATGGAACGAACATTCTGTACAAGTATCGCTTGGTCATGGATATGAAGTATGTCTGAAAGCTAAATCAGTGTCATGTTGCTGAATTTTAACCCACATTCAAATTCTGATATCTTTCTAAGGCACTAATAAATCAAAACTTTATTTCAGTATTTGAAACATGTATTTATGGATGTGTATACATAATAGTTTAGTGAACTGGCAGGAAAAAAACATTGTTTAGAAAAACTACTTGCTGATAGAAAGCTAAAAGATAAACTCCCAGAAACACATTGAAGTATCAATATTTCATTCAATTTGGGTAGTTCTCATAAGAATGAGAGATTTAAAAAAACCAGAATGAATATATAAGATGTGATGGTAATCTGGCTGCAACATCTGCAACATCTGCCAAGGTTGATTGGGCTGATCTAGGTGGGCAGGTGTCACCTTCCTCCCTCACCACTCCACATGTGTCCCTCTTCAAGGTGTGAGGACAACTACCCCATAGAGGAGGACCTTTTCCTTGGTCAAGAGTATACGAGTAGCTGTGCTCCCCTGCTAGAACCCCCAAATTAGCTCTCAGAATGAATGTACATACTTTATGCAAAATACCACATAGGAATATTTAGTATTTTAGTAAAGTATTGTCTTTCTGTTTTCAATTTTCAAAGCCATTATAAAGGGGAAGATTAAATGTAAATTCCTCCGAGCAGAATGGTGTTTTTTTCTTCAATTGCTGTTTCTTTTTCTTTCCACATTACTCTAATGCCACGTGGGCATGTTTATTCATGTGTCTCATTGATTCGTGTGCCTACTGTCCTTGTTTATATCAAGTGCACAGTTGGTATTATAAAATATGGGTTTGTGGAGTGAGACTCTTGATTTGAAAAAGCTGGCTCATAAACCTAAGCTATTAAACTAACAAGTCACTGCTTTAAAGCAAGGAACGAACACAGGGTTGATTTTCAGTCTGTGTTTATTACCTCCAAACAAATGAGAGAAAAGAATGACTTAGCATTTCCATGGTTTTTCAGTCTGTCTGGAATGATTTGTGCACTTTACTAACATCAAGCTGGCAATAGTTAAATCTTATAGTCTTGTGCCAGGTGCATTCTATGTTCTTTAAATATTTTGTGTGCTGTTGTCTGATGAGATTCACCCAGAACTGCAGTAAACAGATATATATTTGTCCCAGTACTCTAGTATTTTAGTTTCTGAATAATTTCCATCCTTTGAGGTGAAAGACCAAGGTATAGAATATTTTCTGCAAAATTCTATACATGGTGGGTTAAGGGCCATAGCAGCTTAAACAATATAAGTGACATAATATGTCATGATATTTATGACAGTGTGGTATCAAGGAAACATTTTTAAAAAGTGTGGCAGATTTTTAAAGGATTTTTTGTGGATATTTTTAAATTTTTAATTTTTAAAACATTATTACTGCCTGTTGAAGCATTTGGACTGGGTCAATATTGTCCCATTAGCAACAATAATAGGAATCAAACACAGATTTGGAATTTAAGTCGTTTAATTCTCTCTGTTTACCCTCCAGAAACCCTCACTTCCCCTACCCATTATTAGAGTAACAATAATATTTGTTTTTGTTCTTTTTATCCCTTCTGCTCTCACAGAAACTTACTGCATTGCTTATGAGCTGCTGAGGCACCATTCAGAAGGAGTCAGGTCTTGAATTGCAAATGGGGACGGTAGGCTTAAAATTTATGGGTTCTATTTGTGAGAGGTAGGATTTAGCAACTCTACTGCTATTTCCACAGTGTATTTCTCACCTACTCTCTTTGTGATAAGAATTCCAGAGAGTGTTAAGACGGATTAAAGAGGATAGTGGTCTCTCAGGGCGCCTGCTAAAGTTTAATTTACACCAGGGTTCATCACTAATTCCTCCTAAGTAGAGACCATAGTTTTCGCTTTCCCGTTATTTGTGTGCAGACAATATGCACACATGTGAGCTCTGCTTGCCACTGATTTATTCCTTTAAATAAATCTAATTCTTGGGGTTGGGGACATAGCTCAGTGGCACAGCACCTGCCTGGCAAGCACAAGGTCCTGAGTTTGATTTCCAGTAGTAAAAAAAAAAAAAAAAAATTACAATTCTTCAGTGTGGAAGGAAACGTGACTTGAAACAAATGTAAGACCTGGTTTCTGTATTTGAAAAACAAACACCTGGATCCAGTCACCTGTTACTGCTCCGCAACCTGGCTTCTCACTGTTCCCCGGCGTACTTCTCTCCCCCTTCCAATCTGCTCCCCCCTCAGCGAGGAGGGTGATCGTAGTCCCTGTGCCTCATCTTCTTTCTTAGATACTTCAGCAACTTGACTTTTAAACCAAAATTTAAAACAGTAATGTGTGTTAATAGTTATATTCTAATTTGGCTCAGACCCATTTTAAATGAAATTTCTTTAAATTTAAAACTTTTCAAACATACAGGTAGAAAACAGAAAGATGATGTGATAGAAACCAATATACTAACTTATTTAGAACCAGTATTTTCTGATGTTTTTCATATTTGCTCCATACTCTTGCTGCATTTATATATTTTTAAATAAAATCTGAAGTCCTCCCGTCCTCCCTTCTTATCTCCTTTCCTCTGCCTCTGGTATCTGTCAATTTTCTCTTGCCTTTCCTTTTTCATACCCTAAGCCACTGTTGGTGAACATGCGGCATGTGTGTTACTGTGTTTTCTTTTTAAGACAAAAGATACTAATGTATGTGTTGTTTTGTCTAAACTAAAACCTCAGTATTTAAGTTTACTTGTGTAGTTGGCACTTTGTGATAAATAGGGGGGCTTTGGGCTGCAGTTTGGGCACTCATCTCTGAAGCATTCACCATCACTGCTCTGCTCTTGGGGTGGTGAGGAGAGAGGGAAGATATGGGGGAGACAGTCTCTTGGAGAAGGGCTACTGATAACATGATCTGAGATCTCTCTGTCTTGGTTACTTTTTTTTCGTTGCTGGAACAAAATAACTGATGCCCAAAATTAAGGAAGGAAAGGTTTATTTCACTTACAGTTTGTGCAGGTTTCAGTCCATACTTGGCAGATTACAAGGCAGAGTGGCACATGGCAAAGAGCTACAGCTCAGGGTGGCAGAACACAGCTAAGCCGAAAGCACACACCAGGGCAGAATGGGGGAGGAATGCCCTCAAGCACTCTTTTCCTCTCCCTTACATATGCAAACTATCCACCCCAGGGTGGGTGTAGCTCTCACACCCACAATCATTCAACTCTAATAGCCTGCCCCATGGTCGCATGAGGCTTTGGAGGGGACACACAGACATAAACCATAACACTCTCTCAGGGACAGAACTTCCATGTAATGTTTCCTTCCTTTCAAGAAGGGAGCACAGTCCTGTGAGCAGTAGGCAACTTAACAAAGAGACTCCTTATCATGGCACGTATAAGAAGGCACTTAATCTCCTTAAAATTTAGGTTTTTCACTTGATATTCATTTATGAGACAGAGTGAGTTTTCCAGTACTTACCTCAAGACTTATGAAGATAACTTGAGATAACATGTGTGAAATGACAAGGCCAGAGCCTGCTCTTTAGCAGGTGCTCAATAAATTACACCTGTTAATGTTATTAGCATGTGCATTGAAGAAATGGTAAGAAACATAATGAGCTGCATAATATGGTACTGTTCTTTTCTTGGAGGAGCACTGTATTATGAGTATATGCTCCAGGGATTTTTGGGGGAGTATGCTAGTGTCCATTGGTCCATGGGAGATACATTCTGAGACTCTGAATTTGGTACCTGAAACTGCACATAATACTAAAGCCTAGCTTTACTATGTTTTCTTCTATACATATTGTTATGGTTTGTGTTTGGATGTCCCCCAAAGCCTCATGCAGTCATGAGGATGGTTTCCAGAGCTTGTAATTGATACATGGCCCAATGCTGGGATAATGGGTGTGAGTTTTACACCCACCCTAGGGTGGGTAGCCTACATACAATATAAGGGACAGAAAGAGCCTTCTCTCATGCTCCTCTCCTTTTGCTCTTGCTGCTCTTGCTCTCTTTTACCACTATGAACTGTTGCTTCTCTTCCATGTCACTCTACCTTGGAGCCAGTGGATTATGGACTGAAACCTCCACAAACTGTGAGCTAAATAAATCTTTCCCTCTTTAATTTGGGTGTTGGGTATTTTGTCTCAGCAAGGAGAGAAAAGTAGTCAACCAACACACACACACACACACACACACACACACACACACACACATACCTGCGATGAAATTTAATTTGGAAATTAAGCACAGTACGAGGTAAACAATAAATAATAGTATAGAATAACTGTACTAACATACAGTAATAAAAGTTATGTGAATGTGTTCTTTTGCTCTGTATCAAAATATGGAATTGCCATTTGATATTTTCAGACCATTGTTGATTGCAGGCAACTGACACCATGAAAAATGAAACTGGCTAAGTGGATAGTACCATATTACAAAATTTGGAGTGTTTGGATGTGGCTTGAACTCCAAGTTGAAAGTATTACAGCTATTGCCTCCTTCTCCCACCTTCTTTTCTTCCCCCACCCCCTTCTCCACTGGCGATTGCCTCAGAAAAGCTGTGATGTGGCTGTTTCATCAAAGCTGTTATCACCTGCTACAAAAGTGATCTCATAACTCCTGCAACGTTCAGAATAGTTTTTGAATTTGGAATAAGAAATAGTTAACTGTTTTTCTCAATTATATCTTTGACTTGAATTATGTTTAAGTGACTTCCTGAAATAAGATATCTATGTTGTATCTGTCACCAAGAAGAAAGGAATCCTGCATATATGAATGATGATGTTCTTTTGCCAAAGCTTGGGTCCCTCAGGACTCCAGAGAAGATTGTAAATCCACATGATATCCCCCAACTACTTTCTTTTGTATCCGGGACTCAGAGGCACTAGGAGGTGGGTCAAATCATGGCAGGTAGAAAGTCAACTGACTCTCTGTTGGAGAGTTCTTATGCATGGCTTGTTCAGGCTGTTTGTCTTATGCTCACAGAGTCTGATACTATAGCACTCGTAGTTGATGACAGAAAGTGAACAACATCTATGTGCCTGAAGCATTTGTCCTCTTAAAAAACCTCTCATCTTTTGGCTATTGGTTAAAGCTATTAATAGATGACATAATAATCCATTTAGTATGGGAATATGGAACAATACTTTTCTTCTTCTGACATTGAAACTAACTCATAAAAAGGTTAATAGAACTTTCAATATTGAACATTATTTTTTTTTACTTAAAACCTAGCTGTTAGTGTTTAAAGAAGAGGCTGATAAATTTTTTTGTCATGACTTAGAAAGTACACAAGGCCAACTCCCAAATATCATTACACTAACTCTGAAAAGATAGATGACAGATAGCTTGGACAAGAATAATGGTTAAATTCGTATTTACCTACAATTCAAAGTAATTTAGATTAAGGAAATATATAATCATATTCAAACATCTTAATGAGTGAGCAAATTCAATTTTTGTTGAATAACTCTTATTAAAGGCTCTATGTTCATAAGAATTAGAGTTCAACATGATTTGCATTAACTACTGCTTGTGATGATGTGTAAAATGTGCTGACTAGGCTTAATATGGTAAGATGCTAAAATGGGACCTAGTTCAAAATTTCAAACAGAACAATGAATCAGTATTACAATTATAATAATTTACCTAGTTATTTTGGTTTTGGCATCTATATCTATAAATAAAAGATGATTTTATTCCAATTTTACTGTTTTTATATTTTTAGGCATTACTTATTGACTTTCCAATAGGATTTCACTTTGTTTTACCAAGTCTCATTGCACCACTGTGATTCACACATCTCCCATTCCCTGAGGATCCAATAACACCTATGAAGGGTGTAGCCAACAAAAGATGATACATTTTTAATCATCATCTGGTTATATTAATGATCATGTTTACTTTTATAATACTATACCCATTATTTAGAAGGAAGTCAAATAGTAAACTATGATTATTCTTTTATCTTGCTCAAGTGAAGTTAATACAGTGACACCTCAGTTTTTGAACTCAATTTGTTCCAAATTTGTGTTTAAATACAGAAAAGTTTGAGAAGTGGACACATTTTTCCCCTAAGAAATAATGGGAAATCAAATAATTGGTTCTGAGGCCCCAAAATTACATTTATAAATTCATTTTGCCAAGACTTTTAACAGATTTCACAATGATTTCTTTCTTTAACTCTGTTGTGGTTCTCACAATTATCCTCTTAGCTTTCCATTCACTTTCTTGGACCCATGGTTACGACATTTTGTGCAAATAAAGTGCAAAGAAGAGCACAATGATCAGTATTTTAATACACTAACAGAAGTACTATGTATTGTCTGCAAAAGAGTGGTGCTTAGACTGAAGAGTCACCCCTTTGTGTTCACAGCAAGATGCAATTTGTGACTCACCCTAGGCCTAAACTCACAGGTTTTTTTTTTTTTTTTATTAA
>NW_004955432.1:5863519-5885106 GCF_000276665.1 Chinchilla lanigera
GGAGGTATGATAGACACTGTGAAATGATAGGAAACCACCGAAGAGTAAAGGGCTTCTGGGATGTGGGAAAAGAGAAGGGAAAGAAGGAGAAATTCTAACTCACAGTTTTTTTACAGTTGGATTTTTAATTTGAGTATAAGCAAACTATGAAACACTGAGCAGATCTTTAAAACAAATTTTGCTACTTGAGTAGTGGAAAGTTGAAGCGCAGAGTGATTCGAAAATAGTGTCTCTGTTCATAGACTTAATTCTTTACATGATTCTGGAAAATATATCTGTGGTTCTGTTCATCACCACTGATGCAGAGTTCACAAATAAGAACAAAATTTTGCCAAATGCTTCTGTTCTGGTAGCAAATTGTTTGCAAACAAAAGTGTCTGCGAACTCTGTTAGTTACTTAGGTGACAGTTCCTGTTCCAGATCAGGTTGCTCCTGTCTCTTAGAAATGGCTGATGACTGTGCCGTACTGCTGGTTACTAGGATGCATATTGTATAAGCCATTCTCCAATTGACAGGCCATTCTGCCTCTATATTTCCTGCTTGCTTATCCAGTATAAACCCTAGACCACCAGAGATCAGGGCCTGATATTCTGAGAATGATCCCAATCAGTGCCTGTTGATTTAAATAAATCTGCCTCCAAATCATGGGTGTCATTTCAGTGTTTCTGCTTGCCATTGAACCTGGTATATTGACCAGGAAGACCAACCACTGACCTCTTTGGTCATCAGTCATGACCTTCATGGATGGAGCAAGGACCTCTTTAGGTCCTGATGGAAAAGTGCACCCTCGAGATTTCTCAAGTCCCCTTAGAGGTCTGAAAGAGGATTCCTGGCTTCCCACTCAAGCAGCTCACATTGGATTCCAAAGGGAGGAGGATGCAATCTGTCTGTCTGTCTGCTTGCCTGCCTACCTAATTCCAGGAAGATCCCACAGAGGCATGGCAGTTAGTCAGTCCATCAGTCCTGCTCAGTTCAAGCAGAAGAAGAGTTTGATCAACTCTTGTTAGTTAAGGCTACCCATAAGGGAAGAGGGGTTGGAATGTTCAACCTCTAAGTGCCTTCTGAATGAATGTGTGAGTGGAACAGAGAGCATAAACAACAGGCTGCTCCATCTGTGCACCAAGACTGGGAAGCACTGGTCCCAGTGCCTGATTGGGCCCTCACCTGCAGTTCTGTGACATTTGACATATGGCATAATGGAGGCCTAGCACCCTCCTTGGCTAAGTCATGCCTAAGTCCCCATGAGGGGCTTGGCCAGGTAGGCATCTAAATGGTCTTTCTCTCTGAGGGGCACCCACCCTTTGTTGCACCATCATTCAAGGCTATACAATATACACACTAGGGAGACAAAATGGGAACTAATTACTTAAAACCCACAGTCCCTCACTACAGGAAAAGGGGCTTTTATGGAGTTAAAAATGAAACCAAACTGCTTCCTGCATCTCAAAGGGGAAAATAAAAGAAAAAAAGAGGCTCATGCTTTCGGAGAATTTTGCCTTGGCACCCTTATCAGCTGCACTCTAGACCACCAGAGATCAGGGCCTGATATTCTGGAAACGATCCCAATCAGTGCCTGTTGATTTAAATAAATCTGCCTCCAAATCATGGGTGTCATTTCAGTGTTTCTGCTTGCCATTGAACCTGGTACACTGACCAGGAAGAACAACCTTCTGCCAACACCTATACCTTCACTCCCCACTCCCAACTAGGCTACTTCCAGCCAACTGAATCAGTTCCAGTTCATTGCCTACATTTATCCGCAGAGTCCCCCCTGAGACACACCTATCCTGGTCAGATGGTGTCATCTAACGCCCACCCAAGATGACTATCACCAATTCCTTTTGAGTTCCATATTTTGACTGAGGAAAATTGACTCACAAATAAGTTGCATCCTGTCAGGCCTGAACAGATAGGACAGACCAAACTCTATCAAATGTAGCCCCTGAGAGCCCACAGTGTTTGCAAAAGGTGGGGCAAACTTGTGACTTTTCTGGTAGACAGTGGAACAGAACTCTCTGCCTTCAAAAGTTCCCTCTGTCAGAAAGTTACCAGCACGGGGGCAACTGGGACTTTTGCCTCTCACCCTTTCTGCCAGCCCCATATCAGCCTGAGAGACTGTTAATCACCGTGGGCAAGATCTCCATGCTGTCAATCCTGCACATTCCTCTGCTTGTGAGTTCCTCCCATGAGCCCCTTCAACCGGGAAGATCCTGAGATAAAAGGCCAGCTCACTTGGACTCAATTGCCATAAGTGGATTAAAAACTCTCCCACCTTGGCTCCACACCTATGTCCTGCGTGATAAGAAAGCCACCCTAGTCATCAAAACAAACCCACAAGGCCTTCTGAGAGACCCTCAGATTCAACTCAAGCCATAAAACCTTTATCCTGTTCTGCCTGCGGGCCCCAAGTCTGATCTGCCTCCTTCTTACGTTCAGCAGACCCAAGCTGCTCAACCAGCCTCAATTCCACCACTGCTTGTTCTGTCTCCTAAACCACAGTCTTTTGTCCTCCCAGATTAATTTACTTAGACTCAATTGCCAAAAGGGGTTGAGTGCTCTTCCACCTTGACTCTGCACCTGTGTACCCACCTGCCAACATGGGAAGATGGTCAGCAACTCCTTATGACTCTGCTGGAGAATGCTACCACATCTTAGATGGGGCCCAAGCCTGGTTAAAGTCAAGTGTCCCCATCACTGTACTTGATCCTGATGCTTGGGTGAGCACAGTCTTTCCCCAAGCACATCCAAACTGGGACTTTAATGTGACAGAGCACCATGAATCCTTAGTTCCGTACCACATTGCTCTCCTGGCAGACAATAAAACATGTCTGAAGTTACTGAAGTTACCCACTGGTGCCCCCACTGAAAAGAAATTCTGCCAAAGCAGGTCCTGTCAGATTGATGGACACTTTATCAAGCATGAATTCCTGTATATGCTTGAGTGCCCTATACCTCTCACAGGACGTGACCAACTTCCCTCACACTCAGGTCCATATGCTAGACTTGATATTGACTGCCTACATCAGCCTGAAATGCTGATAATCATAACTCTGAAATTTTGAGAGACTCATTTCCAGAAGTGTGGACAAAAGACTTACCCCCAGGGCTTGCTATCAATCATTTCCCTTTGGTGATTGAGCTCTGCCTCAAGGCAAGCCCCACCTGCATCAAACAGTACACCCTTCCTGCCTATAAAGCCAATTCAAGATCTCCAAGCTGCCAATGCCACTGCAGTTGCCCTCCATATACATTGCCTTGGTCCTCTGTCATCCACACTCTGCTGATACACCTGCTTGGACCTAAAAAATGCCTTCTTCTGCCTTTGATTGGCTCCTTTCAGCCAGTCTCTCTTTGCAACTGAATCGGACCAGCTATAGCTGTAGACATTCCTGTACACGCATATAACCCAGGTACATATTAAGTACCTGTATAAGTTTCATAAATCTAGCCTTAAATCCACTGAAAAATTTACCCAGACATCTCCTCTGGGGCTCACTCTGAAGAGACAATGCACATGTGACTGAAGGCTGAGGACATCATTCACGGGGTTGCTTCATACCTATTCCCTTTGATTTTTGCATCTTTTGAGTCTGCTTATCCCAGTCCTTGCTTCCCTGCCCCTTGCTAGCTGTGAATTTTGCCTTAAAGTGTATGGACAGTTGCCACCAGAGAATAAAACAATCAATCAAACTCATGACCAAGATTTGACGAGCATCCGAGGCACACTGGACACTCTCCTAGATCAGATTAGTCCCTCACTACCTTGCTAGAGTAATGTTACAGAACAGACAGGCCTAAATTCTAATTGGGCCTTGTCTCAGAAGATCACATGTAATATGCCCAGCAAAGATTTTCTGGGGAAACTAAAAGAGTGGGGGAATGCAGCAGAAAATGTCCCCCCAGCCAGCATCCTCTGTCTGTTAGTTGCCCAGGTGATAGTTCCTGTTTCAGTTCCGGTTGCTCCTGTCTCTTAGAAACCGCCAGTCACTGTGATACATAGCTGGTCACTATGATGCACATTGTATAAACCAGTCCCTAGTTGACAAGCCGTTCTACTGCTGTACTTCCCACTTGCTTCTCTGATATAAGCCCTAGACCACCAGAGATCAGGGCCTGATATTCTGGGAATGATTCTGATCAGCACTTGTTGATGTAAATAAATCTGTCTCCAAATCCCGGGTGTTGTTTTGGTGTTTGTGCTCACCATTGCACTGTCACCATTGCATTGTAATTCCTTGAGTTTTAAAATATATATCTATTTATAATTCAATTTTATATTCTCTGCCAGAGATCCAAATATATTTCTAGCACATTCTTTTGAGTGTGTTATCAGCACTATCTGTTTAAATATCTTGATGTCTTCCAAAGAAAAGTTGAATATTTGAAATCTTTCATTTTAAAAGTGACATTAGTTTATTTTTACATTTGATGATAATTGGGTTGGATTTAGAATTGCAGATTGGACAAGGTTTTTCTTCATGTTTCTCAAAGATGTCACCTTTTAAATTCAAGTACCTACTGTTGCTATTGAAAAGTTTTATGACATACCATTATAAATTGTTCTATGTTCTCTTTACTCCCTTCAGCAAGCATGTGGCATTTTCCCCTTTGTTTGCAGCGTTCTGGATACATTTTGGACTCTTTGATCCATTCACCAGTTACTTTGTCCCTTTTAGTAAGAAAACTTACATTATTCAGTTATGGGGAATTTTCTTAAGTTATTTCTTTAATTATTTCGACCTTTACATTTTTTCCTGTTGATCTGAACCTGTTATAATTCAGTTATCAGACTTCCTCTGTTGGTTTTCTGTTTTTGTCCAGTTTTTCTATTTTAAATTACTTCATCTTTTGCTCTACCTTCAGGGAGAATTTGTCAACTTCTTTAGGTTCGCTCAAACTGAGTTTTAAATTTGTGTTATCACATTGTAAGTGTCCAAGGGCTCATAGTTTTGCATAATTTTTTCATAGCATTTTGTTCTTGCTTATAGGTACAAGGTCTTTTCTTATACATTTGAGGATATTACTAACAGGTTTTTCTAAGTTTCTCTACAGTCCTTGTTATCTCTGTGTTGATTATGTCTGTAGGTTGTTTTGATCCATTTTAGAGCATCCCATCGATATCAAGTAACACTTGGCAATGTTTGCATACTTAATAATTTTGTGGTATTACAAACATATTGGCTTTGTTCTCTTGGAGAGGGCTTGGCAATTATAGAATTTCTGTATGCAGTGATTCTGCATGTTTATTTGCTTAAGAACTTTCTGATAGAAATGGCTTTTGGTGTCTTCTCTGCAGTTCATTGGATTCTCCAGGCAATCTAATTTTTTTCAGAATATTTTTTCAAAACTTGGGAAGAAAATCGGAAGCCTAGATATTCAGGGTAATAATCTGGCTACTATAGTATCCTGATTCTTTTCCTTGTACTCTTGAGTTTGGGATTGTGTGTTTCAGGAAAACTATTTGGGGGAGTTGCCAGAGTTAAATGTGTATACTTAACCTATTATCTTCAACTGAAAGTATGACTTATTTTTTAAATAAGTAATTTTAGGCAATAATTATTCCAACTTTTTATGATCTTCACATATATAAAATCTCTCTTTAGATACAGACATGCATACATGCAGATAAGTGTGTATATATATCTACCCTAAATAGAGATAATTTATTGAGGTTTTCTCTATTTTTTCTCTATAGACTTTTCCAAATGGAAATATAAGCTGTTAAGCAATTACTAATATGTATTTATAAGTGTTGTAAGAGAACATAGGAACTGGTATTTTAAACTGAAAGATTTTATTAAATTGAAATCTTTAGCCTAGTTTTGGTACTCAGAAAAAGATATATGAAAGTATAGTGCTTTGATGGCCTGAATGTTTCAAACTAAGGATATTGGAAGGAGCTCAGAAGGTTTCTCTTTGACCTTTTCCTATTTCCTCCCCTCACCCTCCGAAGTGATTTATAGGAACCAGAATTTCTCTCCTCCCAGGTGGGTCATAGAAATTTAAGAAATATTACTCTAACTTCCCCTTGACTTTCTGTATAGAAGCTGGCCATAAAGAAAATCTCTGATCCACCTTATTTGATGGTCGATTGCAGAAAAGGGTCGGCCCCACACTGGAAAAGAGGAAATGAAACATAGATGGACGAGGAGAAATCAGAGCAGTGGGGGCTTGTCAGGTTTCTTCCTTCTGTTACCATTAAATCAAAGAATAAAACTAGACAATTTTCCCTGGGTCTTTGTGCTCTCATTTACGAAGTTGCCCGTGTCATGTAAAACGTTGATTAAGTACATTTGCTATGCTTTTCTCTTGTTAAATTGTATGTTGGGAAAGAAAGGTTTCATGCTTTTCTGCCCCTACATTAACTTTGTCACTTAAAATACCATACACAAATGTTATTTTATAAGGTTTTTCTCAAAAAATTGACTATAGATGAATGAATAGTATATGGTAAGCAAATGCACTTAGGATATTTCATTAGATTAACACCAGTATTGATTTTGATTCCAGCAAGGATTAGATGGGATAGTCATGTTGAGAGATATGAATAGAGTTTCATAAAGGGATTATTTTCAAAGATAAGGGGAGGCCACAGATAAATCACGAAGTTAAGGCAGTATGCTGAGCTGGACAAAAGAAGGTTCATTTGAGTTCAACATGTGGTAATACTAGACCTGAGTGAATGGAGACAGGACGTGATTCTCTGTATCGGAGATGGCAGGTGCAGACAGCTATATATGAAGAGAACTGTTTAATAAGAACTAAGTCTTTGTCAGATGCTGTTGCCCATGGCAACCATGCAGGATGGAGCTAGGGGAGGAATGCCATAACCCTAACCTCATCCCTCTGCCCTCTCCTGATGGTGCTCAGCGTTGGCCAAGATGTTAGGACACATTTGTGTGGTTAACATCGTTCCGGGTCTGCTCTCTCATACCTCCACTTGCACAAAGCAGAATGAAAACTAGAGCGAATTGGGAGAGATAGGTGAAAGTTGAAAGCAACTTGCTCCATGATTATTTTATTTAAGAGATGCTAAAGTTGAAGGGACTCAAACTCTCCATAGTCAAATGGTAAGGAAAATTATTCAAGATTCTTTGAAAATCATACAATGAAATGATATTAGATTTAGTTAGATGTTTTTGTCTCTTCTAGATCTTATATAATTGATGAATTTGATTAACCAAGATATATGCATATATTTATGTGAGCCGATGCTAATGCTGCTGAACAAAATGGCTACCAGTTTTATCTGACTCCAGCATCTTTCCTGTTTGCATGTGACAGAGATGACTTGCAATTACTACCCCATGAGTGGACCTATAGAAAATATGCAGTTTCTCTTACTTTTGAATTTCAAAATAAGTCAGAGGAACTTTTTCCACTTGGAAACTCCACTGAATAGTGCAATTAATCCTGGAGTTCTATTTTAAAACTAATCAGAAGCAGCTTCCTGATTTCAAATTCAGGTGCGAGCCAAAGCAAGTATCTTTTCAAGTACGCTGCATTTTCGTGAAGATATTTCACAGGGGTTTAATTATAAGTTGAATATTTCCTCCATTGTGTTTCTCCTTTTCCTTCTAATCCTAGAAGAGGCCACACACATTTTGAACACAATATTAATTATACACAAGGGAGTTCAAGCGTGGTTTTTATAAAAGTAAGTTTAAAAAATTGGAGGGAGAAGTTCTGAAGACATTCAATATAAAAACAGCACAGAAAACTTTGCTTCCAATATTTTTGGACAGCAAAATCGATTAAATGGCACAACTCAAATAAATTAAACAACATAAGTGAGGTATCAATCTCACCAATAGGAGTACAAAGAATAAAATATTAGAGAGTCAGACATTATATGAAGAGTTCTGTTAAAGGAATAAACAGTGATATATGGACTTTTAATTAAGTTTCTTTACCTGAAGTCAACATGAAAATAGACATGTTTGGTTCTTTATGTTCATGGCATTCTAAGTATTAACAAGCTCTTTTCTGGAATACTAACTCAAACAGTTTATAGATCTAGCATGAGTCCTACTAACTTTTATGACTTGACTTTCTTGAGATATTATGAAGTCTGTGACAGAATGGACTATGATGAGAGAAACTGGATATTTCTTGGGAGTGGCATCAATGGTCTGCAGTTTTTCTACAGAAGAGAGAGTTATTGAAGCTTGGCACTGATGTGGCTCTGAAGAATTAGTCTTTCTTCATACACCAGAAGTCAGGACCCATTGAATCTCACCAAACTATTTGGAAACTTTTCCTTAGTGCAGTCCCAGCCCATTTCCTTGCTTTTGGTGAGGTAGTTAAGAAGCACCAGGACACATATGCACACACTGGCAAAGTGTCCAAGTGCACACCAGAGGGCAGCTAAGATTCCAAGCAGGAATTAATTTTGCAAAGAGTAAAAAGCTAATAGTTGTTTTAAGCTTATGCCTAGTCAAAACTACAAGAGACAGAAAGCTCTGCATCTTCTGCTCTTGGAAATAGAAGACAAGTGGTTTAGCTGGTACAAGTTGGATAACAAAAATCACTATGATAATTGGTATATCATGGGATCAGAATCTCATTCTTCATAATTTGTGACTCCCAAGGTCAAATATTGAATTTCTGAGTCCCAGTACCTCAGAATGTGACCTTATGTAGAAATAGGATCATTGCAGATGCAATTAGTTAAAAGGGGCTCATACTACATTGTGATGGACCAACCAATATGGCTGCTATTCTTATGTAAATGGGAACTTTGGAAACAGGTAGGGAGAGAACCCTGAGAGCATTGAAGTTATGCTGCTATAAACCAAGGGACTACTTTGTCAGAGATAGGAGGCCTGGAACAGATTTTTGTACCTCTGGAGTCAACATTTTATAAATTGTCAGCTTCTGGAATTGTAAGACAGTGAATTTATGTTTCTGAAGCTACACAATTCGTGGTCTTTTTTATGGTATCCCTAGCAAACTCTGGTGCTCACCTTGGAGGTTGTTGTGGGCATGAGGGAAAGCATCGAAGGTCCTCGCCTACCTGTATCAGCCATATGTAACAGTGACTTAGAATAAATTCACAGGGGACTGGGTGTTACATAACTTCAGAGTTTACTGATAAGATCCCAGGGTTTACCAGTTAAACTTGTCAGTGAAAAAGGAACCTTAATACTCATCTTGTTGCAGGAGAATTTAAGATGGCACTCTACTGGTCCCAGGTGCAGGATTTGGGTACATGTTGCCTGGATCTCTGTGATTGACAGGTCAACATGCACTTGCTCAGCCAGCTGGCTGTGCCCTAATCTCCTGCCTCAATTTTATCCCTTTTTACTGCTTTTCTTGTAATTCTAAGAGTAGACTCTCTCAGGGATGGACAGGAGTGAAAATAAATCTTTTGTATCTGACCTTGCTTATTGACATGTCTCATTTTTCAAAACTCTTTCTAGTATTGGGAATCAAACCAAGGCCTAAGCCATGTACCACTGAGCTACATCTCTAGCCCTCAATTTTCCAAAATTTGGTGGTGTTTCACAGGATTTAGAAAGGAACATGACAAGGCCCCCTTAGACTGTTAAGGCAGCTAGACATCTGATTTTTGGGTACTCATTATGCATCCTTTCTTTGCTAAAGGCTTACCATTTGTCCTTTATAATGGATGCCTTCTTCATCCTGCTTGATCTTGGTGGGATATTTAGAGTAAGAGCCACATTCAGTTCTCTGGGTGCATACTAATGGTGCATAAAATTCAGATTTTGTTGTAAGAAAATGTTTGGAATCAATTCATTCTGATGGTGGTTACCTGAAATATGTTTTTTCTTAGGTGATACAAAAGTCCCAGAACTGTCTGTTCTTATCTATATATTTTGTTTAGATGTTGTGAGATGCTCAATATCCTTCCAATGGATTTGATCATCCTAAATTAGTAAGGGTTATTTTCTGGGCTTTCAATCAAAGAGCCTTAACTATTTCCAAGTATCACTCCACTTGAAGTTCTGTGTTATTCTTAAAGTGCCACTTCAGGGGCTGCTATGGTAGGAGAGAATTAATATAATCATTGTTTAATTCAAATTACTTAATTGAATGACTTAATTATTGTTTTGAATTTTTTCTTTCTGAATAATCAAAATAAGTACTTTAGCAATTAATCCTGTACCACTGGCAGGTAAATTTTCCATTAGAATGCAGTCATCATGAAGACCTGATAGGGCTTCAACTTTTGTGTCTCGAGGTTTTTTTGTTTTTGTTTTTGTTTTTTAACGTAAATGGATTTCACCAATTTGCATTGTCCCTGGGCCTTTTGTATATTGTCCCTGAAGAATAAAACTAAAACTACAAGGGATATTTTTAGTTTCCTGAAAACAAAACTTACTGGTGGAAAAAGGGGGAGATTATTTATGATAGTCAACCAAGCACAGTATAAATGGTATTTAATTAATGTTTCTGAAAATGCTTTTTATTCAAGAGATAATTAGTTTATATATTAGTTGTCACAGTTGAGAGACGAAGGAAAGGCATATCAAATTTTAGCTACAAAAATATAAAGTTCTCAAAACTACAGATTATATACCAAAACTAGAAAAGTGTATTTTAGCTGGCAATCAACATAACTTGAGTTTAATAATTATAAATTATAAACATTGCTTATTATTTTGGTAATGTTTCTAAAGATTTGTGGAATTTTGACAGGAATATATAATTATAGATATCTAATTGCTTTAAAATACCCAAAGAGTTTAATTAGAAATCAAATTCATTTCCCAAGCAAAAAAATCTCTATATATTTTTGTAATCAAGGAGATAATTTAAAAACTTAAAATTTTAGACTTTCTGTTAATTAAATTATAAACAATTTGAAACTTAAAAATAAATTTAAAAGTTTTCAGTGATGAAGACTAAAACCATACATTATTTTAGTGTAATTATGCTGAAAATTATTATTTTGATTATATCTGTTTTATCTTACTCCTGCTTTAAAATTACATATACATGGATATGTACCTATCTATACATACATATGAATACACAATTATGTTTAATTAAGTAAATGTATTTAATAAATCTTCATTAAAAATTAATGCAAAATGCCCTATACTTAGTGTCATAAAATCTAGCAATGCATTCCAGTCCTGCTACTTACTGCCCTTTTTGTAATTCACTACATGCAATCTTGAAGATGTCCCTTACTCTCTCTAAGATTCAGTTTTCTTGTCTTCTACATGTGGAGACCAAATGATCACCCACTTATATCTGTCAAATAAAGCTGGTTAAGCTGTACTGTCAAATGGCCCCCAAATCTCATAAACATTTCTGGTTGTTTTTGCTCATCTAAGCAACATGCCAATTAAAGATTGGAGGGAAGGATGGGGGTAGTGCTTGTCATAGTTATTGAGTCCCAGACCCACAGAACGTAACCAGTGATGCCTACTACTCCATATTGTTAGACCAGAAGGAGAGCTTGAAAGGATTTTATACTGTTAAGTAAGCCACGTAATAACACCCAATGGGGCCAGGGAATGCAATTTACAGGAGAGAGACAGAAACACCTTTCCGACATAAGAATGACTGCTACAGGAGTCACTTTGCATAGGAAAGTGCTATATAAAAATTTAAAAAAATAGTCATATTTGTGCTTTGGCTCCCAAACCTCTCTTCTTTCTATTATACCAGACTGCTGTTCAACTGCATTGCTATCTCTTGGTTTTGCATTAGCACATATTTACTGAATGTTTTCAAAGCGCTAATCATGGTGATGGGAGAAGAAACATGAATGAACCAGTCTTTGTTTCCAAGGCATCCAAATTTAGTATTGAAAGGAATGCAAGACACCAATATAATGAGATTAGTTCAGTGCTTGGCCCAGAGCAGATGATTTTACTTCTAGGATAGAGTGGAAATATAGTGAGATGGACTCTACGTTATGAAGAATTTTTTTTTTTTGGATGGGAAACCAAGTAATTTTAATCGCTTTCTCTTTGCTTAAATTATTTTAAAAATTTTACAGTTTTAGAAATTACTTGTGTGTTACATATTTTCTTTGAGCAGAGAGGGTTATAAAGATCTTGAAGGTCCAAATTCAGGACATTTTTTCTCTCACATCAGCCCCTACCTGATCCTCAAGAGGGAGCATTTTAAAAGGACGAGGCCTAAATCAGCCATTTGAAAAATGAAGCAAAAGACTCTATGGGCTGATTTTATCAAATAAAAAAAGTTTTATGCTGTCAGAAATATTGGGTATACTTTGAAGATTATTTATGTTTAAGTTGCTTGTCCCTAGAAAAGTCCTCCACATCAGATAAAGAAATGTTTTTATTCTTAGAAATTCATCTGTTGCCTTTTGTCGTACTTGATTTTAAAAAGATACTTTTAAAAAGCTCTGCCTTAGCTCCGTGTATTTTAAAAAATTGATTCCAAGTTCTTACAAAAGAAATGTATTGCTCTTTCCAAGTTATTTTGGATGAAACAGAGAGGACTAATAGGTAACAAAACCCGAGAAATATTTGTCATATACATTAAAATGTTTTTGATACAGTGGAATGGGTAATTTAGGGAATTACTTTAACTTTTTGCTTCTTATTTGTCTATCTTCTATTTTGTTCTTTATTTGTGTATATTTTGATTTTCTCATATAAGAGAAACAATGTGATATTTAAGCTTGTGTGTCTGACATTTTACTTCATGCTATACTACTAGTTTTTCTTAGTTCATTGAAAAGAGAGTTTTGTGCTATTAGAATTTTTGTTTCTTCTGTGTAAGAGAGAATCTTTTTTCTGTCTCTGAGTAACTACTTTGAAGATAGTGATACATAGAGTATTACCTACTGTTATTCTCTCCTTTTTTTTTTCTTCCAGTACCCAAAATTGAACTCATGACCTTGAGCTTGCCAGGCAGGCACTGTGACACTAGCTAAACCCCCAGCCCCTATTCTCTTATTTTGTTATAAAATTTTACTTTACTTTTGCATAAAATTAAAATAAGAATTGTGTGTTCTAGAAAAATCAAGAGGGGAGAGAAAAGTGCTTTGGTTGGTAGAGTTTAATTCTGTTCAACAAACATCTATTGGCTGTGTATTCCAGGCAAGCCATCAAAAGATTCAATAACTGGTGAAGCAGACCAAGCTGATGTATACCATGTGGTATAATGGAAACAGTTGTGTAAATAAGTGCAGTAAAACAAAAAAAACCATCTGGGACACAGAGGTAGGAGTGATGATTCTGTCTGGACAACAGACAATGTTTCACTGAGCATTGACATACACCGGACCAAGGTATTCAAAAACAGGAAGTGGAGATGTGTGTGTAACTTGGGGCAGGGGAAAGAATATCTCAGACTGAAGTAAAACTATGAAAAAAACATAAAAAGCACCTTGACAAGAGGATGTGAGGCTTCTTTGGGCAGTGGCATGCCATCCAGCATGATAGAAGCATTGTGAGGTTGTCACTAGACTGGGCTTGAGGAGGTTCCCAAGGCTGGGATAAGGGGCTTAACCCTCCCCAAATATAGACTGTTTGGAGGTTTGTTGATTCCCATTGCAGAAGAGGGATTTTCAGAAAGAGGCACAGGAAGGGTTTAATTAGGCAGAAATCCAAACATACACACTCAGCCTTCGAGAGAGAGACAGGCTGTTTCCAGAATCGAAAACATCTTTGCTTCCCTTGGAAAAGTGGCCCATGACACTTATTACAGGTGATAGTCTAGTTTTTATCATTTGTTTTATTTTGTTTTTAGATGCATATTTTAAGCATTCTTTGGGTTCTCTCAACCTATTCCTTTGGCTTAGGTTCAGGTTCCTGTTCTTAATGTTCTCAAGCCAATTTATGGACTTGCAGTATTCCTGCGGAAGTCTGGATGTGATGGGTCAGGAAGGACAGGAGCCTAAATTTAACGTAAGGAGAGCAGATATGGATGACCTTGGGTAACTTTGAGGCCCAGAAGTTGCAATCTTCTCAAAAGAACAATTTTTAGTTATGGTTTCCTGGCCTGATTTTTACCCATCTTCTGTTTCTTCTATCGTACATTAATTGTGTGTGTGTGTGTGTGTGTGTGTGTGTGTGTGTGTGTGTGTGTGAAGCCGCAAGTGCTGAGCACAGCCGAGAGCATGGAGATGAGATGGTGAAGCGATCTGAATGCCATGCTAAGACTTTTGGATTTTAGTCTCTAAAACAGGTATTCTAAGAGGTTGTCAAGCTGGAATGACATCTGCAAATTTGTGCTTTAAAACTATACGTAGCTCTTGAAGCCAAGTGAAGAATGTTTACAGTTCGACCTTGTAGAAGAAAAACCAGCTATGATATTCAGAAGTGAGAATTGGAGAAATAGAACCAGGGCTGAGAGGCCACAGGACTATCACAAAATATCTTGGAAGTAGATGGGATTCAACTCCTCAACAGCCTACAGGTGGAGCGTGATGGGCAGGTGAGAGTCAGAGTGGAAACTGGGTTTTCTAACTTGGATGATGTCCTAATCTCATGAGCATTTCAAGAGTTAGACACCTCTTACCCTAGAGGGCTTTCAGTGACAACCCATAGAGTCAGGAAAGTTCCCTGTATCCTCCTTAGCTTTTCCCTCATAAATTCATTTCTACTACTACTCTGAGGAGTGCCAGCTGCCTCAGTTTAAATATCATTTTGCCTTTCTGCCTATACTTTTGGAATTGACCATATTCATAGTAGCAACTCTATTATAAAAGGTAGCATCCTGCTGACCTAATACTATTCTCACCGCATGCCGCTTTATGAGCGACTTCATAAGAGGGTCACACCAATTTAAAATTAGTATAAAAAGCTTTAAGAAGTTAAACATGTAGGGGATTGTGTTTATAGTTTTACATTAATGTGGCCATGAGGTCACACATTTAATGCATGGGATACAAGATCCTTGGGGATGTTTGCCCATATGTTTCTGGCTGTGGCGTCCTGACAGTGAATGGGAGGTGAAGGAGAGGGGGAGGGGACAGTGGATGTTTTGAGGGACCTTTGTGAAGGCAGTGGGGGAGAGATGAGGTAGCAAGAAGTTGGCACTGATGTTGTTTTTCACCTGAGGCGGAGCCGAGTGTGTTTATAGGTTCTAGAGAAGGAGCTGGACAGGGATATTTGAAACAGGAGGGAGGGGTCTAATAAAGGAACAACCTCCTTTCTCCAGAGGAAGGGGCACTGCAGGAGGGAGCAAGGTCAAGAGAAGAGGCACAGGCTGGAAGCAAGACCAAGGCTTGATTCAGCTTCTGAGGCTTGAAAGAAAGAGGGAAACAATGTCCTCATGTCCACCACTCGGAAGGTAGGAAGTTGAAGATGATTTCTCTTGACAGTTTCAATTTCCGTGTGGAACAGAAACAAGGATATCTACAGAGAGGAAAGCTGCAGAGAGGGGTGTTTGAGGAGGGTGAAGAATTCTGTGTAGCTTTGAGGACAGGGAAAAGGATCTGGTCACAGAGGGATAAATGCTCTGCATGGGTTGTGCCTTCACAATTGTGTTTTCTCTGGCACTTTCAGAAGTTTGGGTACAGAAATTCTTCTGAAGCAAGGGGGAAAAAAATCTGACTTTATGGAAAAGGAGGCTGCTTCAGTCTTCTGTTACTGTGTAGATGGAAAAATAGAATATCCCAATCTGTATTATGTCTTCCTATGCATGTGTTAGCTGTTTTAGGTACATTTTAATTACTGAGCATGATGCATTTGGATCAGCTCACTTAAAAAGAATCATTAATTGAGATCTTAGCCAAAGAGGTATAATTAGACCTTAGGTAACTAATGTTATGTTTCTGACCTATCCTTTCTGAGTACGTCTGGAGCTTAAAATAAGTGTCCTCTTGTTACTCTCATTATCTTATAAATGACTTAATTCTTGCTAGTTAACTCCATAACAATCCTTCCTTCCATTTTTAATGCTTCACTAATCTTTGCCTTGTTCTTTTATCACGACTCATGTTTAAATGGCTCCACAAACAGCGTTTTTGGATGAACTTCATTCAATTTAAAATTGCATCTTCTTTCTCTTTCAGAATTTCAGTCTTAGTGAGGAGATTGCAAATGTGGTTTAGAATAGGAGCCAGCCAAGGACTGCTTCCATGCCAGCTCCAGGCAGCTGCCTGGCTTGGATGTACGGACTGCGAGCTAAGTTTGAGTTTTACCTTTTTTAGTGTTTGGAGAAAAAATGTAGACTAATATTTCAAAACTTGTGGAAATGACTGGAATTCAAGTTTTAGTGTCCATAAATGATGATTTACTGCAACACAGTGCATTTAATCACTTATGTTTTATCTGTGGCTGGTCTTTCCTTACAATGTCGGGATTGAGTGATTGTACCAGAGACCTCGTTGGTTTGGAATGTCTAAAGCAGTTACTATATGGCCCTTACAGAGCGAGGGTGTTGACTCTGTTTTTCAGTTATTCCCTGGATATATTATGTTATTGCATATTTATTCTTCTTGCTCCTACTGGACTTACGTTATTTAAAGAAACAGCATTTTGATACTTTATGTTGTAATTATTTTGATTGACAGGGTTGAGAAAATAGATTTTTTTTGTTTTGTTTTGGTTCAGATTTCTGTCATCAGCGTATTTGGTTGATCTTTATTGAATTTCAGATAAGCTTTTTGCCAGACCCTGTAAATATTGTGGTGAATTAGATGATATGTGTACTGTGCTATTATTATTCACTATATGGCTTGACCTAGCAGCCAGCCAGCCAAGGTTCAGATTTGGGCTTTGTGATTCTCTGTGAACATGTAAACAATTTCCTTTGCTGCCTTACCTGTAACATGTAATATTATCTATACTTATTTCTGTCATGATCTAAAAATATAATTCTTGTAGTTAGTATGCAGCACATTGGAAGTACTCAGTGTCTTTTTTCACGTCATTATGATTAATAGACTATAATTTCTATAATGGGAGAAGAACCTGGTTCTATGGGAACCATGAAAGAAGCCTAGCTCAAACCTCTTGTAGCCCTTCAGTTTGCATTTGTAAACCTGGTAGGATTCATCTTATAAGAGATACAAAAGATCCAGAGGAAGAGGCAGGAAACATGGAAGCCATTTCTTCCTCTGAGCACTGTCAGAACGCCGGAGTTCTGGTCCCTGCAGAGGGGCTGCACTTTGGCTGGTCACTTTCTGGGTTTTGTCACTTCTCTCAGCTTTGGAGCCTGGCTCTCTCTTTGCTCTCTCAGCATTCTTCACAACAAAGCCTTTTAGAGCTCAATGCCAATTATACACCAGTCCCTGTGTTTGGCAGAAATCCTTTAGAAGGAACCTTTCTCTGCAGGTGTCAGTTCTAGTTCTCGTAAATCTGTGTGAGTGAGAACTACGCTCTTGGTTTATGGATCCACTTACAGAAGAAGTTTGTAATGTCAAATAAATTGCCCACTCCCCTCATTCTGTTTATCTTAATTGATAAATCCATGTCAGGAAAAGATGGGTCCCACTTCAAATAGGCTTTGGAAATTCTGATGTTCTATTGCTTTTGCAGTTGTCTGTAGCTTCATAAATGTTAAAATCAGAAACCAGAAAAGAAAGTTGTACCAGTTAGGGTTTAGTCGAGAAACAGATATAACACAAGATATAGAAATGTAGAAGAAATTACAAGTTAGGCTGACAATGGTCAGCCACAGAGTTGGATGAGGAAGCAAGCAGAGGGTGTCTGCATGTTGGAGATTGAAGAGCCCAGTCCCAGGCCTGGAGCTCACTGCAGTGTCTGTGCAAGTCTGTATCTGGAAGCTGATGGGTCTGCGATGGAATGCTGAAGAATCTACGATGAAGGCCAGAGAGTCTATACCAGAAGGCTGAAGAGTCCCAGGCAGAAGCCAGGATATGACCAAGCTGAAGGGAAAGACTGGGGCTCCTCTGAAGAACTAGCAGCCAGTCTGTTTTCTATTTCCCTTTTGATGCAGCCTACCTGCTCTGGGGGAGTGGGGGTGGTCCTCTACACCCACACCATCTGCATGCCTTCCTCTTACACAGGCTCAGGATGAATACAAAGTAAGCACCCTGGTTCCCTGCTGAGTCACATAGTTAATCTTCTAAACTTCTCAAAGTGACACAATGAACAACATCCCAGAGTGATAAGGGCATGTCCTTTTCACCACAAGATGCAGAACTGCTGAGTCACTTAGCCAAGCCTCTAGACTCCTCAAGTTGACACAATGTGTGAACCATAACAGAAGTCCAGAGGAAAGTGTTATTAGGAAGTAGAATCAAGGGAAAAATCTAGAATTCTGTTAAAAATCATACCCATGATTTGAAAGTGTCACAGAGAGAACTCTGTCACTACAAGCCTATGCCTTCTGCAAAATAACAGAGTAGTGATAGCAAGTAACAGCCAGGCCCAAGAGTATTTTTCTTGGGTTATGACACTGTCAATTTTGTAGGCAGCAGGAAGTATTTTAATTAGCAAAGAACTTTCTTGTCCAAATCTTTTGAATGATGGCATACTTGTGCATTTTACTTTGAATAGGTGAGTCTGCTTTTAAATTATTAGTGGCATTTTGACATTGCAATCAACATAGTGGAATGCCTAAGGGCAATTAGTTTGGGGAAGAAAACTCAAGTTGGAATTTTGTGTGGTCATGACACTTTTGGTCATGACTGTGTGGTCATGATACTTTTTTTTCTTTGTGTGTGTGTGTGTGTGGTGTGTGTGTGTGAGAGAGAGAGACAGAGAGAGAGAGAGAGGCAGAGAGAGAGGCAGAGACACAGAGAGAGATTATAGGGTAGGATAATTAGACCCATCTCACAGGATTTGTGCAGAGTATATGAATAAATATATGTGAAGGCCCTAGAATATATCAAGCACTACTTATGTAGCCATTGTCATTTCAGAAATGATGCAATCATTCTGTCAGTGATGCTTTATTCTGAATCATTTTTATCTCAGAATAATTTTCTCTAACCTATCAATGCAAACTATCACTCAACTGTGTGTTAAAATGGATTTTCAGCAGCAACATTCTATCATAAACTTTATTTTTCAGACAAAAAACTGTGTGCTCCTTTAAACCTTAATTTACATAGCAGAAATTTAAATGGACAAGAAAGAGATTTACTTGGTGCTAAGATGACATCTTGGTAAAAATTCAAATACTGTAGCTAACTTTTGAAGTTCAAATACTGTTTTTAACTCAGACAAATAAGTGGGCCTTCAGGAGCTAGCTTGGTTACTTAGAGTACTACCACGCTATGTGAGAAAGAACAGTACATAACTGGCGAGTTAGGAAAGGTTATGAAAGAAACAATGCTAATTAACTGTGAAGTGCATGCCTTTGGTTTTATTTTTATTTTTTTACTTTACAAAAACATGATTTTCACAGGAAAGGAACGGGAAGCTGACCATAATGAAATATTTATATATACTTATTGTAATGCCTGATTCCATGGGTGACCCTAGTTGTACAATCTGTGGTGCAGGAACATGATCCATCCACAGTAGCTTCCAGAGAATGGGATAGTGTCCACAGGATCTAATGCCACACAAGTAAATTTATCTGGTTAAAAGCAATAGAAATGAACTCTTACTAGGAAAATTGAATGCATGGGCTGGGCGTGGTGATGCATGCCTCTAATTCTAGCACTCAGGAGGCTGAGGCAGGAGAATTGCTGAGAGTTGGAGGCTAGCCTGGGCTATGAAGTGAGTTCAGGCTACCCTGAACTACATAGTGAAACCCTGTCTCAAAAAGTCAAAAAAATGAATCCATGGAAGGATAGAGACAGATAATATTAATAATTATATATTGCATAAAATATATTATATAACATTGTGTGTGTGTGTGTGTGTGTGTGTGTGTGTGTGTGTGTATATATATAAATAGTGATGAAGACTATTGAGAAAACTCAGGAAAGGAAGATATGACATCTATATGGGAGGATTGAGATATTTTATTGTAATATTTATTTTTAGTACCTGTTTGCAGTTTGTAATGTTTACATTCCTTGTGGAAGGTTGATATGTACATAAAAAAATCTTAATTCTTTTTTCATCCCTTTGTCTCCCTCCCTTTTCTCTCTTGATCCCCTTTCCATTTAAGAAAGATCTATTTCTCTACCTCCTGTTATGTATCTTTTATTTTGCTATGCATTTTTACTGTGAATTTCTCATATAAGAAAAAGCAGGTGATATTTAAGTTTCTGTTCTGATTTGTTTCACTTGACATTATGATCTCAAGGTGCACCCATTTTCCTACAATGACTCAAGTTATCCTCCTTTATGACAGAGTAGTTCTCCATTTTGTATAAATACCACATTCTCTTTATTCATTTATCTGTTGATGGACATATAGGCTGATTCCAACATGTATGGATGGAGATTTTAAGTAGAGTTTGAGAAGGTTTCAATGAGTAGATGACATTGGAGCTCAGACTAGGAGGCTGTCAGGAAACAAATGTACATGCATAAGTCTGGGGATAAGTGTTTTAGGCAATGTGACCATAGGGTAGAAAAGCCCCAGGATGGCACTAAACCTAGTGGGTCTGGTAGATGTCAAATTTGCAAGTGGGAGAATAACAGGCAATGGAATCTGGGAGGTCCAAGTTGGGGAAAGTAGATCTTCATAGATCTTATAGGTTACTATGAAGACTTTTTGACTTACAGTAAGTGTGGGAACAGTTGATCTTATCAATAGTTAACATATTTTGAAACTGTTCTTGCTGCTCTATGTGTCACAGTAGGTGGTAATAGAGGAAGAAGGTGTAGGGTAGGCAGAGAATAAGGGAGATTTTCTATATTTCAGGAGAGATATAATGGTGACTTGAACCTCGGTAATAGAGGAAGAAGAGGAGGTTGAATTCTGGATAGACTTTAAAAATAAAATCAACGGGGTTTTCCTATAGTTTACATATGAGAAGTACATTTGTTCCTTCTGAATATTTGAAGCTTGGAGTTGCCAGTTTCAGAGGGGAAGATAATAGAGGAGCAACTTTCAGTGTGAGACTGAGAACCATTTAAAAATACTAATTTGAGATAGTATCCAGTTGAGCTTGTAGTTAGACAGGAGGCTGGATTTCAGAGAAGAAATGCCTGTGGGATATAGATTAGTGGTCATTGACACACAGAATGTCTTGGTTACTTCTCTCTCATTGCTGAGACAAAATACCCAACGTCCAAAATGAGGGAAGGAAAGGTTTATTTAGCTCACGGTTTGTGGAGGTTTCAGTCCATACTCGGCTGGCTCCAAGGCAGAGTGGCACATGGCAGAGGGCAACAGTTCATGGTGGCAGAACACAGCAAAAGCAATAAGTGGCAAAAGGGAGGAATGGCGGCAAGCAGCCTCTTTCCCTCCCTTACACTGTGTGCAAACAACCCACCCCAGGGTGTGTGTAGCGTTCACATTCATAATCCTAACTATGAAAGAGATCATTGGGTTTGGAAAAGTAGAAGAAAGTGTGGAATTTAATGAAAGAAATTTTTGTGGGAGATAGAGGCAAATGGTGGGTGATGGAGGCAGCTGATTTTGTATTCAGTGGAGAATAAGAATTTCAAAGGCCAAGTATGAATAACTCTCAGAAGTTTTGCTAGAAAGAGGAGCAGAGTTGAAAGGTAAATGGAGGGAGATACAAGGTCAAGAGTGTCTAAAGGAGTAAATAACGATATATGTGAACTGACTTGAGTACTATATGTGTATACTGA
>NW_004955432.1:5885537-5945694 GCF_000276665.1 Chinchilla lanigera
AAATAACTATATGTGTACTTGTATGAGTAAATAACTGTGTGTACTTGTATGAGTAAATAACTATATGTGTGTACTTGTATGAATAAATAACTATATGTGTACCTGTATGAGTAAATAACTATGTGTGTACTTGTATGAGTAAATAACTATATGTGTATACTGACAGGAAGGCTCCACCATAAAAAGAAAAACTTAATTGAGAGGGAGGGGAGATTTTGGCACAGCAAATCCTGTGAATGGTGTCTGATGGGATATGTGCCCAAATACACTGTTTCCAGAAGAAAAACAGAGGCTAAGGGAACATGCACCGTGTAGTCAGTTTGATGGCTGCACTAAGAGCTATCTCAGATTGTTCTTACTTTCCCAGCGAAGTAGGGAGCACAGAATCAGTAGAACAAGGGTGGGGAAGATTATTGAACTTTTGAGAAGACAGTGGAGGTATAAAATATTTGAGCAAGAGAGTGGAAAACCACATGGAGTGGGTAAATCTGGTATGATTTCTGGAGAGCAGAAGCCCAAATGGCTAGTCACAGTTCTGCATGGTGGTATTGCCCCTCTGCCCTTCATCTGTTAAGGAAACAGATGGGATTAATGGAGAGTTGAATCTAACCAGGCAGAGTACTATTTGGGCAAGTCTGAGGAGAGTGGGAGCAATGGAGTTGAGAGTGCTACAAGAAAAGTACTACAAAATGGAAAATGAGATACAAGTTTAGCAAGGAATGATGTGAAAACACGAATGTATGAAAATTACACTGTGGAAAGATCAAGCATTGCGGGTCTTGAGGGCTTGGTGAATTGCTGTGGGTCTTGAGGGCAAATTGGTCTGGAATGACAGAAGACAGCTGGAAAGTGAGAGGGTTGGAAGAAAGATTAAAGAAGCTAGAGAATGACCATGGGTATGAATTCATAGAGACAAACAGAAACCCAACAACAACAACAAGTTAGGGAAGGGTGCATTTATTGGAGGAGTGGAATACAAAAAAAAAAACTCTTGGAAAGAGAAACAGGGATTGAGTTTTTGAAATTACCAAGCAGCATGACAAGGATAGAACTAGAGAAAGTAGCAATGGGCTGGGAGTTGAAGTCCTCAACGAAGGCGAGGACTGGAAGTCCTCTGTGAGTTCTGGAAGAGACTGCAGCAAGATGGGTTAATCGGTGGCGGAGTAGGAGACTGAGATTCAAAGCTGAGAATGAAAAGCAGGAAAACCTGAGGGAGAAACCTGAGCAGGGAAAGCACTATATTCAGGTGGTAGAATAAGATGGGAAGGAGAGTCCTAGAATAGTTTTAGGATACAGAAAAAGAATTTCTCATCCATATGCTTTGTTGAAATGTTTCCAATCCTTTATGTCCTGTGTGGGAGGTTTAGCTCTTCCTCCCCTCATTTCCTACATACCTTCAGGGACTGGCTTTTCAGTCAAACTGTTTGCTAAATCAGGACACTTGATATTTATGTGATTCTTGACTCTAAGCTCAGCAACATTTATTCTTTGTATACACAGATCCAGTGGAACTAGGATATCCTAAGGAAAATAGGCAAAAATTTTTTACTTTTGCACGATTTAATGTAGGAAAGATTACTTATTTTACTTGGGTAACTGGGGCTAAATGAGATCCCCAAATTTCTGGAACAAAGGCCATGTAAGGTCCATTTTACTCATGGTTGTTTCTCCAATGCCTGTCATGAAGTAGACAGCCAATAAATGTTTGTATAGTGGAATGAATTTATAGACAAAGAGTTGAACACATACAGACCTAACTGCAAAAAAAAAGAAGCCTTACTGACATAGGAGATTTGGGTAAATCTCCCAAAGCTGGCTAAGGTAGTAGTTGTGACCTGTTAATACACAATCCCAGAACACATGCGCAGAACAGTTCCCAAAACCCTGCATGCGGACTTCTCTTGAAAACTCAAGCAGGTTTTCAATGGGATGGCCTAGGCCTGACATCAGCTTGAGATGTGGGATCCCAGCACCGCCTCTCAGGTCTCATATGTAGAAATTCTTGTGGATTTTCTTGCGATTTGGCCAGCATAAAAGGACACAAATGCCAAGAAGAGATTGCTGCCCTGGCTTTCCTCCAGGGTGTACTTTCATCTTGCTTTTTCTTCTTTTATTCGGTCCAAGCTCACTCTGCAGAGCCAATTTCTTTTTCACTCTTCACTTCTACTTTTTCAAATGAACTTTGCCACTGCTCATTTCATTCAATATTTTTTGTCTGAGATGAAAAGAACCTGGAATCCAACTCCAGGAGGAGACGCAAGCAACCCAGAGCCTGCTAACATTTGGAGAGCAACTTTTAGACAGTGAGCAACATTTAACAGTTAGTGAGTAACATTCAGGAAGAGACACCCAATAACATTTGGGCTTAGCCAGGAGATTCTGATGACATTACTATTCTTATTAATAGAGAGTGCAGTAGTAGAGGGTGCCCTGAACACCAGAAATGACTCCTTCCTTCTGAAACACACCCTCTCTTGCTATCAGGGTGTCTCGTGCTTCCAACTCAGTCTTGGGAAAATGTATGTATCCAGGAATTTGTTCATTTATTCCAGGTTATCAAATTTGCTGGATATAGTTCTTCATAAAAAAATCTCTAAGGAATCTTTCTTTCTTTGGTGTCAGTTGTGTGCCTTTCTAGGTTTGCTTTGATTTGAGTCTTCTTTCTGTTTTCTTAACTAGTCATTGTTGTCAACTTTATCTTTTTGAAGAATCAGGTCCTCATTTCATTGATTTTTTTTCTGTCTCATTTATTTTTGCTGTGATTTTTATTATTTTCTTCTACTAATTTTGGTTTGGTTTTTCCTGTTTTTATAATTTCTTAAGATGCAATGATAGGTTGTTTACTTGAGATCTTTCTGCTTTTTTGATGTAAATGTCGGTCATTGTAAGCTTTTTTTCACTTGTTCTGGTTTGTTATAATCCAGAGGTTTGGTATGTTGTATCTCCATTTTTATTTGCTTTAAGTAAATTTAAAATTTGTTTCTTGATTTCCTCCTGGACACATAAATTATTGAAGAACAAATTATCTAATGTTCATGTATTTATGTACTTCTCAAAGTTTAGTTTACTTATTTCTGATTTTATTGTATTGTATTCAGAAAAAATATTCAGTATAATTTGAATTTTTTTAAGAGAAATTGTTGAAACTTTCACTGTGGCTTATCATATGACCAACCCTGAAGACTGTCATGTAGGGCCATGACTGTATTAGGCATATAGACCTTCAAACACTGTTATTGTATGCAGTTTCCAAAATGACTTCTAATAATCTTTGCCTCCTGATATTCACGTTCCTCTGTGGTTTTCCTTTAGAGTGCGGGTTGAACTTGGTAACTCATTGCTTACAATCAGAATTCAACAAAAACATCACTTTCTTATGTGGCAATAAACCCGCAATGGTTTATTGTGGTCTCTCTTGCTCTCTTACTGACAATGCCAGTCGGTATTTTGTGAGCCACCTTAGGGGAGGCCCACGTGGCCAGGGACTGCACAAGCCTCCAGTTCACAACCAGTGGGGAAGTCTGGTCCCCGTTCCCACAATCTGTAAGACACGGAGTCCTGGCTCCGACTACAGATTCAATCTTGGAGGCAGACCTTCCACTACTCAGCTGAACTTTCAGAGGGGCCTGCAGCTCCAGGTAACCTTGACTGCAGCTTGTGAGAGAACTAGAGAGAAGGCATCAAGAGAAGCTCTGCTCACACTCTTGACCCACAGAAACTGAAATAACAAACGGCTATTGAACCCCACTAGCATCTGGGTAATTTGTTATGTAGCAAAAACTATCTAATATATGTCTTATACTAGCAGCTACAGCCACTGACATTAACCTCATCAACTACATGAATCACATTCAGTTAATGTCAATTTAACAAATGTTGTGAATGTCTTTTGTATGCCTGAAACTAAAAAATTGCTTATAAGTGATCAAAATCACTGTTATCTCTCTACATAGCATTTGTCCTCTTGATTTAAAGATTATAATCATAAATGGATTTTCTTCACAAAACTCTAAAATAGATATTATTTTCTCATTCTACTCAAATACAAATCTGAACTTTCTGATTCCAGAGCAACTGCTTTTTCCTTATGTTTTGGTTTTTGGATCACTGAAAATGATTTTCATTCAGTAAGCAAAATCTAATGATATAGTACAGCTATGATTATACTGGCTTTTTTTTCAAGTTATTTTCAGATTTTAAATATTATTTATGTTTTTTCAATATTTCTAGAATGGCTTTAATCACAATATTTTCTAGTCTTCGTTTCCTATTTTTTTCTAAAAATACCACTCATTACTGGTGGTATAGTAAATGAAAATAAAATAAGAGCTCACACTTATTGAGAGATTACTATACTGCATGTAAGATATTGTTCTAGGTGCTTTACCTGAATTAACTTCTTTGTTTCACAAGGTGACATTTAGATAAAATTCTAGTATTATTCCTATATGCAACCGGCAAAGTTGAAGTACAGAGTGAACTGTCAGAGATGCCAGTTGAATTTAAGAATTGTGGCTGTAAAGACAGAAGTCTTAAGTATGTTTTATACATTATTAAGGTGAACTAATACAGTATGTGTCTAGAAATTTTAAATTTATTAGCATACTAATTACATTGTGTTGCATAAGTATCCCTCAGTTTAGAGGTTTAAAACCACAGCAATTACATCTCACAACTTATGTGGAGCAGGAATCTGAGGGTGGCTTAACTGGTTCTCCTGCTTCTGGGTCTCCAGTGAATTGGGGAGTTATCATCTCAGTGCTAGGCAAGGGAATAACCCGCTTCTGAATTTAGCCCTGTGGTTGTTGGGCATATTCCCTTCCACACTAGCTATGGGCTAGAGACTGTCTCCAGGGTTGTTTTTCCCCATGTAGCTTCTTCCATTATGGCAGCTTGTTTGCATGTAAAAGCTGAGAAGGCAAAAGTGTTGAGAAAGATGAAAGTCACAGTCTTTTGTAGCCCAGTCATGGGGGTAACATCTCATCACTTTTGCTGTTTTCTCTTTCACTAGAATTAAGCCACTAGGTCCAATCCACATTCAAGGAGAGGGAATTACACATAGGCAGAAAAATAAGACGGCAGAGATCACTGAGGACCATTTATAGCAGCCAAAACACAATAGCTAAGTCTGGAGATGTAGCTCAGTGGAAAAGCACCTGCCTGAGAAGTGTGAGGTCCTGAGTTCGATTCCTGGTACCCCCCCGCCAAAAAAACCCACAATAGTTAGTAGCACAGGTGCCCATTAACCGATGAATGGGTAAAGAAAATGGGGTATTGCACCCAGTGGACTACTACTCCTGTTACAGGGAAGTAACTCCCATTCTGTTTGATGTCAGATGTGCTAAGTTTGTGTCTCCTATGACTGAAAATGGACCCAAGCACAAAGGAGGGTAAGAGTAGGAAAAGTTTAGTGAGGGAAAGCTCCTGGGAAGCAGGAGAAGTCCTGAAAGTGGGTCATTGCTGAGGCTCTGTATTTAAGTGGTTTCTATATAGTGAGATCATATAAGTCAAACTGTAACCAACCTGTAGGATTACAAGTACAGCCACTTGGCTAATATTGATCTAATAGAAAAATAAGGTGTGTCAAGGGTACATAGCATGAAGAGCAAAGGCGTTGCTGGAAGGGGTAGAAATGAGGGTCCTCATGTTCAGGTTTTCAATCTATACATTTTATGTTGTTCTGCCTCCCTGGAGCAGATGGTGCTACGTACAGTGCAGCTTTGGACTGTTGTTGATCTCTGGAGAGGCTTGCAGCCTAGCCATGGTGTCTCCATATCGTGGCCTAGTTTCTAGCACTAGACCACAGGCCTGGCTTATCTCATCTCTGTTCTATGTCATGGGCCTGGATCCTTTCTAACAGCCTACCAATATCTACCTAACTCAGCTATCTGCAGTACTCTGACAGAAAGAAACATAAACCTGAGTCATTTATAGGAAAATGGATGTACCTTGACACCATAATGTTAAGTGAAATAATTCAGACACATGAGCTTAAATATTATATTGTCTCTTATATTGAAAAATGCAAAATATAAATAAAGAGCAAAATAAAAGATAGACAATAGGAAGTAAGGAAATATATATTTTTTATATGAATGAATTCAAGAGATGGAGGGTAGGGTCAGAGAAAGGAGGGAAAGGAGATGAAAAAAGGAACCTTAATATGTTCTGTACATGTACCAATTCCACAAATGGAGGGTAATTATTATGTATGCAAGCATGGACTAAAGCATGTAATAATGATACTTTTTTTTTGAGACAGGGCCTCAATATGCAGTCCAGGCTGGCCTTGAACTCCAGGCAATTGTCCTACCTCAGCCTCTCAGGTGCTAGGATTACAGAAAAAATTTTTAAATAAAAACATCTAGCTAACACAAGCAATTGAAAGATTATCTTAGTGCCCATTTGAAAAAAACTAATGTTTTATATAAACTATTCTGTTATAAATATATTGAATCAACCCAAAGAAAAATTTTAAAAAGTGAAAGTGTATATGAATCTTGCAAAAACCTACAAGGTAGTATAAATTATATACATCTCACAGGTAATGCGTTATCCTCAGATGACAATGCATATGTTAACGTTATGTGTTCTCTTCAATACCTGATATTAATGCTTCATTGGCTGTTATAGACAATGAAGTCTAGAGTCATAAGGCTCAAGCCTCTACCCACTAGCAACTTCTCCAATGTATAATTCAAAATCATTTCCCAGGTAATATCAAAAGTGACTCTTGAAAACCAAGAGACAATGATCCGAGTACTGGATCTTTGTTTGGCTAAGACTCAGGAAAAGTGAATTACTGTAGTAGCAACTAAGGCAGCTGTGACATTATACAGAATGAAATCCTCCTCCCCTCACAGGCAGCTGCAAAGTTTGAATGCTAGTTCTTGTATTACATCTGCCTCGAATAAAAGATGTGATAACAGAATGGAACTGAAGAAATATGCTCATAGGGAGTTTTATGAAGAAATCTTGAAACAGATATTTAGAGTGTTCACCAGCATTATAATTATTATGAGCTTTTTCCTGCTTTTGCATGTCATAAGAGAGACAACTGTCTAATTCTTGCATGTATCTCAACAACACATCACCCCATGAAAACATTAATAAGTGTGAAATAGAATTTGAAACAGTCTGAGCTGTGGGAAAGAAAAGAAAAGCACTGGAAAATGTTTGCCATTTGTGAAATTGGGATCCTGTTCTCTCACCATGACCTTAGGGGATGAATCTCATAAACCTGCAGAAGACACTTTGGGACTGAGTCCTGGAGAGTCTAGTCTAAGAGCCAGAACTGGGAGCACAGGGATCTTTAGCTACATGACCACATTTGTAGATTGAAAAGAAAGGACTCAGGTCTCCTTATTTCATAGGTTTCCCTTGGTCCTCTACTCCTATCAGACGACAGCTTGCTGTGCAAATGTAATTTCACATAAGAATTGTTTTCTGAACATGAAAGAGTGGAAGTTAATCTTATTTCAGACCATTACTGAATTAGAAAATTGAAAGTGAGTACTATCTTAAATTAACACTTGTCTCTTTACCTTTTGCCAAATACATATAGTCGACTATGAATCATAGCACCATTGTGCCAGTTAATATTAATTATGAACTTGACTGGATTAAAAACTCCTGGAAAAGTGATTGGGTGATGGGGTGCTGCACTCATCAGTGGATTAATCCATGAGTTCCCAGATGAATGTGCTGTTAGGAGGTGCAGCCCAGTTTTAGGCAGCTTTACTGTACCTTTCTGTCCTTTGGATCCAAGCAGCCATGGACTGAAAGCTTTGGAACTGCCAGTCAAGGCTGGGGATGTAGCTCAGTGGCACAAGTGCCTGCCTGGCAAGCGCAAGGTCCTGAGTTTGATTCTCAGTATCCAAAAAAATTTTTTTTCACTCAACTAAATCTTTCCTTCTTTAAGTTGGGCTGTTTGGTTGCAGCAACAGGAAAGCTAACAAACCATTATGAGAGCCAGAAACTGAGGGATCTTCCTTCTATTACTCATATATCCAGTGTAAAGGAGTTCTGTACATTTTGCTTTCCAAATAACTTTCAAATCTTTCTTCCCTTTTCATCTGCATTCTAAATAATCAACTTTGAGCTAGCAGCAAGCACTTGGGTTATTACAGTAAGAAAAGAAAATTTTGTTACTCTTCAAATCACATGATTTCTCAATATCAGAAAAGGACTTCCGATGAGGCATGATAAACATTCAAATGACTGTTACAGGATCAGAAGCCATCTAGTTGAGCCTGCCATGTAAGAATTAGGAAATTAGGGGCCTGTGGAAGGGATTTTTTCAAAGGCGTATTATTACTGCATGTCAGTACTGCACAGGGCTGTTCCTTGAAGTCTGAGAACAGGATGTCACTATTACTATTGATTAGTACTATGGACTTGGGGAGGCCTGGCTCTGAACTTTGGTTCTGCCATCTATTAGCTACGTGATTTTAAAATACTAGTCTATTTCCTCTTCTTCTCTTTAGGTTTTCCTCAGGTATCTTCCTTAGGTATTCTTAGGTATCCTCGCCTGCGGTTTTTCATTTCTCCTTACCTTCTTTACAGTATTATTCAAGTTTCAAATGCAACAACACAAGGAAAGTCCTGGCCCAGTGTTTAATATTAATAGTATTCAGTATGTCCTAAAGTCATGCTTCTCTTGTGCAAAATTTAAAAAGCTTTTGATATTAGAATGATTGTTTTTTCAAACTCTGGTCAAAGTATTAGATTGTTTTCCAAAGTTGTACAGTTTAGCCAGAAGGATCTTAAATCTGAGATATTAATCCTACAAATAATAATAAAAATAACCTGAGGCCGAGAGGCCTGGGGTGACGTATCCACGCTGGCATGTTTAGTGGGTGATGTACTGTAGCCAGGAGAGTATCCCTAAGGGAGATCTGTGCCTACGTTTCCTACTTCCTGCACCCAGGCTTTTCAATGTGCAGTCAGGATTTATATTGAATTATGCTGAAGAACTTTTTTTCAGGATGCGGATAACACGTTTCTTTGTGCAGCAATTTAAGTCTAAATGTTTTATAACAAAGTGTAACTATGTGATATTTGAATGAATTTAGAAATGTTATCTAGCTTTTGCAGGCAGTTAAATGAGATTTTCTCCAGCCCATATTATGTTTGAAACATTATAACCATGTATTTCACAACATATGTAAATTAATACATAAATGCAAAGTAAATTGGGGACTAAAATTTAAGAATCAGAGTTGATAGCTTCCCATTGTCTAAATATATTTTATTTCTTAGTTGAAAGGTTAAGTGAAAATTCATACTGAACATGGAATGCATACAGCTTAATAATATTAAATGTGATACTTATGGAGGACATTATGAATTTGAGCCATATGCCTAGACCAGAGACCTTTTTGGAGAGAGAATAACAGAACTTCTATAAGCTCAGAGATTCTAATTGGATTGATTTTTTTTAATGTAATAAGCTGATGACATAACAACAGAACTATGAAAATGATAACTGAACAAATACTTTGGGCTGTTATGTAACTACAATCACTACCAATTTAAAACAACAACAAGCAATATAAACCTCCTTAGCTAGACACAGTGGTGCATGCCTATAATACTAAGCTGAGGCAAGAGGATTGCAATTTCAAGCTTATTTGAGCAACTTAGCAAGACCCTGTCTCAAAATAAACAAATAGCAAGTGTTGGAAATGTAGCTCAGTTTTTGTCATACCCTAGGTTCAATATCCAATACCCCTCCACACACCTTCTCATAAGATGCATTTTTCTAAAGAATCATTTGTCAGTTTACGTATTCTGTGCCTAAAAAGAGGGCTATAATAGTTTATAGTCCAGACAAGAACTTTTCACTAATAATTAGCCAGAGTCAAACCTCACATAAGTTCTCTTAAAAATAGAGACAATGCCAGTATGAACTATATAAATAGTTGCTTGATCATACTTTTTTAAGTAACTCAATATGTGTCATACCTGTGTAAGTCTGCATTTCCAAAGAAAAGTAAGAAATAACCTAATAACATCTATATTTATGGGGGCATTTCAGAGGACCTGACAAAATTTGGGGCAAATTTTTGGGTTAAGGGAGAGAAAATTGCCTCTCATCTCACCAAAGCTTTTGCTAAGAAAAAATTGCAACCATAGTAGAAAGGATTATGTAATGGATTCTGATAGCCCCTCCACCTAAGCTCCTATAATTACTATTTATGACTATATCTGCTTAATCACATATCTCTCTTTACCTTTTGGCAAATGCATGTACTGATACAGGCTAGACTCCTTTCAAGATTGAGCATTATACAACTGCAGAAAGTTCCTGCCCAAGTTCATACCTGCTCTACTCCTCATACTCAGAAAGTCATCATTCTGATGATATATTTTACCATTGATTACTTTTGCTTTTTTGTAAAACTTTATATAAATGAAGTCATATATTTTTCTCTGTACCTGGTGTTCTTCACTCAGCATAATGCCTAAAATTCATTCATGTGATTTTTACAGTGTCAGTAATCAACATAAAGAATTGTCTTTTCTTTTCTTTCTTTTTTTTTTGGTACAATGATTGAACTCAGGACCTCACCCTTGCCAGACAGGTGTTGCACCACTGAGCTATATCCCCGGCCCCAAGAACTGTCTAAAAATCCTTATCAATTATATTTCACACACACTTTCTGTTCATGGGTAAAGTCAGCCTACAGCTTCTTTAACCCAAATGGAAAAATGAAAACCATGGGCAGTTTTTTTAAAAAACTAAGTTCCTATATATTAGGATCTATGGTTTGAGGATATTTTCTTAATTGTCTGTTAAAAATTCTAATTTCCACTTGTAGTAAGAATAACAAATTTGTTTCTAATATTATTGTAATGACTTTTTCATATACTTGAAAATGTACATCACTCCTCACCTTCATTCTTTATTTGCTCCCTAAATATTTTGGAGTTTACTTATCATTTATAGGCAGCTATAGAAATGTGCAGGGTGGAGAAGAGGAGAAGCTTAAACATGTACAACTACATGCTCTGTCACTAAAGTGATAGTTGAAGGAGTGTAGTGTCTTGATAGCAAGAACTGTTTCATTACTTTTGATTCTGAACCACTGAAGCCTATGAAAAGAAAGCTTGACAAAGGCCATATCTGCCACTGCCACTCACCGAGTATGGGTACATCTATGGTAGGAATGAAAAAGGGAGATAGGCAACCAATTACTCACTGTAATACCACAGATATGAAATTGTCTCTAGTTAAGGCTGAAGCTGTTATCTAAAAAACTTAAAGGAGAGTTGTTGAGATGATTAACAAATGAAATAGTGAAAGAAAAGGAAAATATACAATACACTTTGAAGAAGAGGGACGTGATATATTTGACCCAATCAAATTAATGCTGGAGCAAATCATCTAAACTTAAAAGCAGAAAACAGAAGGCAAAAGAAATAGGGAATAACAGGAAGAAAGTGTCCTCAAAGAGACCATTCTAACTTCCATGTGAACTTTTCACTGAAAAATTTCCTTTACAAATGAGAGAAAACCAAAATAAAGTTCCAATTCCCTATGTTGCAGAAAACTGATATCAAACCAAATGGAAGACTCTTTACACCAAGGAGTTAGAAAGTAACTTTTATTATGTTAGATGGTTGGGGAACCCAGAGGTTCAAATCAGCAGCCCAGAGTCAGATTTGAGTTCCATTTAAATACGGTTTGCAAGCAGGAAGTACAAAGCTGATAGCAGGTTATTACATGATTGGTTACATGGAATACGTGAATTAAGTCATATGTAGTCAGGCAGATTTACTTAAAAGGGGATTGTCTATCATTAGACAGGAACATTCTGGAAAGGAGAGAGGGTGTGAGCTGAGCAAGCAGAGTTAAATGGGGCCTTGACTGGGCCAGTCTGTCCCAGATATGAAGTCCTTGAATCAAGTTGGAAATGATATATATTTTTCTAAGGAAAACACAAACTGGATACAGTCAAGTTGGCCTAGTGCCTTATCAAAGAGAAGTAGATAGCTAAGACTGACTGAATTTAGCAAGCTAGCTACACAACAAGTAGCAGGAGCCTGTGGTCACAGGCCTCTAATTGATTTCTAACTTTGCTGTAATATGCCTACAAGTCTGCTATTCTATGATTTTGCCCTTACACCTATACCCACTGAATTTCTATTATTTTGGGTTGCATGTGTGTAGGAGTATTGTTATTCCTTTTTTAAAAAAATGTCTCTCTTTACATATTTTTCTCTCTTCTTTCTTTCTTTGTTTTTTTTTTTTTAATTCTCTTTAATGGTTTGATCAGTCTTGCATTATTACATTCTGGTAATCTGAGCAATTTTGCTGAAGATAATATATTATCTTCACTGTTAACATATTATCTTCACTGTTAATCCCTATCATTTTGTTTTGAAACCCTGTATCATTTTTATTGTTTTTGTTTTGTTTTGTTTTTGTCTGTGTTGTTGCTATTTTGTTATTCTGTTTAAAATTAAAAAAACTTTATATTGCAAACATAATTTTTGAACTATACAGAAAATAAATTATAAAAATGAAGCAAAAATAAAAAATTACCAGATACTTTTATTAAGCAGGTGTAAAATTACTCTTTTAGCATTTGTAAAGTTGAACTCTCCTGTCAGTTCCCCTGCTCACCTTTTTGTGGATCACCCTTGGTGATCACGGTCGGTGGTGTGAGTACTGATGTACCAAAGGTGAGAATTGCCTCAGGAGAATAAAGACAACATGAACAAATCCATGCTTCCAAATGACATTTACCCTGCTATTTTAACCCTTCAGCAGTCTATTGGTTACACCAGCTTTGTTACATATGTCAATACACTATTTAACTATGAGGCTAATTTTACATTAAACAACCAATATTTCAAAAAGTGCACTAATCATATTTGTAAAAGAAGTTTGTTAACAACTTCATTGACTATGATATACAGGTATACTCCAACAAATGACTGCCCTTCACAATAGAACTGTGAAAATAAATGAATTTGTTAATAAACCTTTCCTTACGGATATGCTTAGTTTGATTTTCCTAAATATGTAGTCCATTACGAAAAGACAAATGGAGAGTCTACTATTCCTCTTCTATGTTGGTTTTCTCATTAAGCTTTATTTAGGACTCTCAGATTTTAACTGCCACATATACACCATACCTTTGATAAAATATCAAAGTAGTTGATGCTATTCAATATTTTTACTCTTGCTTGACAGAAAGAATACTTTTATTGTTCTTACAAGACACTTACAAAAAAGCAAAGGGATAACTACTTCCAAAGCAATATTTACTCACTTCTAATTCTGCAAAGATTTATCTTCTCACCAGAAATTTTCCAACAGACAGAAACTCCATCACTTCAAAAGTCATCAAGTTAGAGATTTAGTTTTTGTGTTGAAAGCTTAAAATATCCACTATATCCATGTTGCCAAATAAAGTTTCCAACTTCATTTCTAATGAAGTTATTTGAAAAATGTGTGTTTGCTTCCCACATCTTGAATGTATGATTTATTATATTTAACTGATTATGTCATGAGATTTCTCATGAAGTTTGATGAACGTATTATTAGCCAATTGGCACTATAAAAGGTTAAAGAGTGAAAATAATAAAACCTGAATTATCAGTTTAAACAGTTGAATAGTAAAAACTGCCGAAGAACTGGCTTCTGTATTTATTGCACTTTTGTCAGTCTATGTTTATGATAGTACTAGACAATATCACAAATATTTTGTAAATAATACATATTCCCATTTTATTTCTTCTTAGACTATTAAATATTGATTCCTTTCCAATCATTGCATGTTTTTCTGTTTAAATGGCCTTACCAGGCTTAGGGGTGTATACAATTGCTTTAGGTATAAGCTCATGGAATCGCAGACATTTCTGTAATTAAATTTAGTAGGAAAGAATAACCTTGGTGCAGAGATATCCAGGATACAGGGAAAGTAGTGGATAAACTTACTGGAAACAAAATTTGACCACCCAGAAGTTAGTGGACACTCTGATATGTGTGATCCCAAGAAATGATGTGGTTGAAATAGCTTGACAAATATCCAGAGACTAATCTATTCACTTATTGGCTGTCTGTCCTTACCATATGTGAAAGCATAAATTTTTGGTTTTCTTGTTCATCACTGAGTACTTAATGTTTGGTATGTGGTAATTAATAAAGAAACATTTATTAAATGAATGAATGTATGCACAGTCCTTCTGAATGGGTGTGTGGGATGCATACCTTTTCCACTTAAGGAGGAGATGCCACAACAAAAGCTCTGGAAGTGCAGGGGTCTTGGCTATGGAAGCTTTTTGCATCTGTCTTTTCACAAAGCAGTGGCAGTGTCAACATTCTCAGTGAATATAAGTATCTTTTCAGTCAATAGAGCTTATCAACAAGTACTTACATAACCAATAGTTCCCCTTGAGTCTATCTGAAGGGAAGATGTTTATGTAAATAGCACCTGGGATTTTTGTTGTTATTTTGTTACTGTAACTATCACTCCCCCAACATACATATACACACTACAAAGATAAAATGAAAAAGAAAGCGCATTGACATAGTCCTCTTGAAAGAACACAGGGGCTGGACATGACAGACTATGCACAGGGCTGTTTAGCCTACAAAATGGCTGTAGAAAAAGAAGACCATGTTTGAGGATTTGGAGATGCAGCAAGAGCACTGGAGCTCGGTAGTAGTGGGATTAGGCAGGGCCTTACAGTCCCATAAGGCTGTCCATTGACTTTGCCACTTTGATACCTTGAATTTCCTCTGATGCTGGGTTAGAATCAGCAGCAGGAAAGGAAGTCTCTTCTGAGCACTCACTCTATACCCAAAGTTTGAGATATATCCTATAGTTTGAGAAAAGTTCACTAACTGTCCTCAACTTCATTGAGATTTGCTTTAATTATTCACCATCATCAAGTCTCCATCAGTAATGGCATTGTGTCTGGAGTATGAACTGATACTAAGTTCTTCAAACTGCGACTCAGCAAACTTAGATCCCATCTTGTCATCTGTTCCAATCTCTAATCACACACACACACACACACACACACACACACACACACACACACACACGATGCAAGAACTAAGAATAATCAAACTTCCTACCTCCTTAAATAAGATAAAAAAGTAATGGAATCCATTTATGAATAAGGTAACATTTTGGGGGGGAGCTGAACCCAGGACTTTTTGCATTGACTCTACATCCTCAACATCTTCCTCCCTCCTTCTTTTTTTCATTTTGAGACAGGGTCTAATCTAAGTTGTTAAGTTGCCCAGGCAGGAGGATCATAAAATAGCATTCTTAATGGTGGACATGTTACTGTGTGTTGGGTGCATATGCTTTGATCTGGAGTTATACAGCATGGTCCTGGGTACCACCTAGCTCAAGTGGAGGAGAGTGATTACAGAGGGATGGTCAACCAAGTAGAGAGGAGTGAATTCCTCAGTCCCCTTTAGCCTACCTATACTATTCTCTTTTGAGAGACTTGGTCCCTGGCAATCTTTCAGGGGTGCTGAGGGAGGAAGGTACATCTTTCGTGGCTATTTCCTGCTGAGTAGACTGCTACTCCCACCTAGGTGCAGACCAGGAAACTCTCACCCGACCAGAACTATGAGTTCAGAGAGCTCAGTTCTAACTCCAAGGTTTCTTGATGAGCCATGAACATGGAGGTAGGTTTCAAATTTGGGCTTGGGCTATCACCAGTAGTTTAATAGCTGTCAACAAAGGAAAAATTTGACCAAGTGATTAAATATGTAAGATCTGAATAATAAGATTATAAGTAGAATAAAAGGCTATACCCCAAACAGTATCCAAGTTCCCTAATTCTAGATATTTGGCCAGGATATTCATGACTCAAATAGTTCTCCATGGGTCTTAGAAGAGTGGCCAGCCAGCTTCTGTGCTATTTCTCTTACTAGTTGAGGCTGATTAACATAAGAACTGTGTTGTTCTTTTAGAGATAAACATAACTCTTCTGTTTTGGCAGTTAGGCCATCATGTTGTATGGTCACTACTGCTAGCAAATATATTTAGTCTTGAAGGACAGTAATGCTCTGGGCAAGTTCACCTCCTAGGACGTCTGTCAAGTTCTTTGGTAACTGTTGATGATAGGAAAAGATGTGATTAATTTTAAGGTTTCGTATATGTAACCATTGGTCATTATATCTTTTACCAACTGTTTCTGAGTTATTCAGAAGGATCCCAGAATTAACAGAAGAAAATCCGAGAACATTCGTGCTACCTCTGTGACAAGGACAGCAAGAATAGCCAAAAAGTAGGGTCACTTATCTGGTTCGGTAACCTTGTTGTTTTCTTTTCTGAAAAGAAACTTGAAGTCACCCACCATTTTGTAGGTATATGAAGTTTGCAGTCTTTGTTTTCTGGTGTTTCTGCTTGGGTGAGGTAAATTTGATTACCTAGTCTGTGTACCTCAATGGCAGAAGAATTAGATAAAGGTTTGTGTAAGGGCCTCTCCGTAAATACAGCATGAGAGCTCTGGAGCCCCAACCGGGGGTAGAGCTCCTTCTCAGAAATTCTACACTAATCTGATGATGGAAAACCCAAGGTTTGGAATCTACCTTTTCCATAACTGTTGGGGTCCCTAAGATTCCTAGGTAGCATTTCCTCTTATTTCATTTTCATTGGCAGGCTGTAACAGCAAGCCCTTTTTCAGTTGCTGTGGATTTTCCTGACAAAGGATGTGTCCTGTCTGATGTTGGGCAGATCCTGGGAGCTTACATCATTTCTGTATGAATCTGTATGAACAGCTATATGAATCTATATGAACAGCTGTCAACTTGCTGGGCACAAAGTTGGCTGGAAGTTTTGAGACACTTCGTATTAAGTAGAACACTTATTTTGTTTTCTATCAGTATATTTTATCAAAACAATTCCAATAAAGTATTTTAAAACCACAACAACAACAAATAAAGGCAAACAACTACTGGGAGTTATCCATGGTTATAGAAAAGAAAGCATCTTTGAAATAAAGGACAGAAACCTTCTGGGATCTGGGCTAAATAGGTGGTAGATGTGCTTCTAATGGGTTAAAAGCTACCACTGCCTCTTGTTGACTCTGAAATCTTGTACTTGGTGATATTCTCCTGAAGGCTTCACTATTGATGAAATGGGTGTATTGCACAGGAACTGGCTTGATACTAGTAACCCTGACTGGTTTGGTGAAGGTTTGGTGGTTTTGGAGGGCTTTCCTTTGCCTGGTGTCCTGGTCACCTGCACTTGAAACAATCTCACTTTCTTCCATCACTCTTTGGATTATCCTAGTTTCTTCTAGTGCATGGCATTAGCCTGCTTCTTTTCCTTAATCAACTCTCTTTTTTCTTCCACTTAATCATGGTTATTAAAGATTGAATAAGTCACATAGACCAATTGACTTATCCCTGCTTGTGGGCCTGTTGGAGTTTCTGGAGGTTTCTCTGAACACCTGTAGCTGTCTGACTAATAAAATACTGTGCTAGGATATCTGACATTCTCTTAGTATATTTATGGAGCATCTCTTTAAGATGCAACTGAAAAGCAACTTGGTTTTTACTCAGGCTCTGACTAATAGACCTGAGCTTGTTGTAATTCACAGGCTTGGGCATCTGCTGTTGCATGCCAGCTAAAATGGCCTTGATGTCTAACTTTCATTTGGTTTCTCCACCCCTTGTGCTATAATACTACTTGGTTTCCTCTTGAGATCAAAAACACACAACAGGTGGCTGATTTTCAGAGGGTGAAGCTGCAAAAGCTGCATCATTAGCTGGCTTTGCAGTGCTTATAATTCTTTCCCTTTCTAGTGCTTTGCAGCAAGAAACCAAGATAAACTGGTCATCTTACCAGGTCAGATCAAAGGCCATTTTTAAGTTATGGAAACCATCAGTCAACCTTTTGGGCTCCTTAGATAATCTACTCAGCTCTTCTTTGCATTGCTGAATATGCAGAACTGAAAAAGATCCTGTACCCAAACAAGACCATCAGAACCTACTACTTCTCGAAGGGGTGGAGCAGTGGTGGATTAGAGGTTGAGTTTCCTGAATCTGGGGCCTTATGTTGGCAGACCCAGACCTGGTATGAGATGTGCCCAGGGGATGGCCCTGCTGTAGGGCTGCCTTGTGGGATCCTGAGACTTTAGGACATAGAAATCTTCTAAAACCTCTCCTTGGTTCAATACCTGCATGGGAACCTTGTTCTGTGACCTATGATCTATGCTCTAGTTCTATGATACTGTCCAGTTCCCATTTCAGGTGTCCACTAGTACAGATGAACTCTTTGAGGGTTGGAATCTCCACCCTTTGGGAACAATTATGTTATTTCCTTTGAACCTATTTGGTTTTCCCCTGTAAATGCAACTCATCCTCAGGTCAAATAGCCCAGAACTGGGATGCCTTACTGGTTTGATGCCTCTTATCCAGCTACAAAACCACCTAACATTTTGTCTATAGAGGGGTAGCAAGTGTTTTACTGAATAGAACGCCAGAACACTGACAATTTTCTGTAGATGTGGCTGAGAAATTGGCACTTCCATAGTTGATATCTCACTTGTAGTCTAAGAACAAGGAGTAAAACATCTGTCCAGGAAAAAGTCATCACCCTAGATCAAGCCACAAAGCACACATACCTGCTGATAAAACCCCAAAATAAAAGTCAAACATGGTGAAAATTCAGTCAGTAAACATAGGTAATGTATCTTTTTACACAAAGATACAAGTTTGAGGCCATAGCTCTATGACAAAAAGCAAAACTGAGTGGAATGAGGAGAAAGGAATTAGAGAAGTGACCCCAGAGCACAAAAAGTTAAAATACACACATTTCTGTCTTTTCCCCATGTGGGAAAAAACTATACTTTTCCACTCTTTGTTTCCCTGCATTCCTGAGCACCAAAAAGCCAAATAATTTGAATTCTCTGAGAGACAAAAACCTGAACGTGGGAGTGGGGACGAGAAGGGAAGCAGAATTTCCCCAAAGGGAAGATGTGTGCCAGGGATCCATAAAGGGCACTCTCTCAGTGTGAGCCTATCTTCAAGTGCCGCTGGTACTAAACAGTGGCTGCTCAAGTCTACATGGTGTGGGACATGCTGCCAACTGCATCCTTCCAAAACTAATAACATTAGGTGGACCTGGCCTGCATGTCCTGTTCCAAGTGAAACATCAAGGAAATGGCCTGGAGACTCTGTCCAGACCATAGCATCCAGCTCCCAGTTCTCCAGCTGGCTCCAGGGCCAAAGGCATATGTAAGCCAGCCACCTTCCTTCTGCCTGGCTCAACTACTTCTCCACAGGGACACGAGAAAACAGCTACTTAAAGGGAACATTCATGGTGCAAGGACCAACAGGAAAAATTGCATCCCCAAAACAGACTCACCCTCCTTGTCTTTGCAAAAGCCAAATGCATTTCACTCCACTGCCTTGTCATCTCCAAACAATGATCAAATTAGTCCTATATCCCAGGAATCTGTCCCATGAACCCAACAAGCGTGCACCAAAGGGTGCTCATGAAATAGAGAACAGAGATGGTGTCCATGAGTGGGGAAGTACCTTTCTTTCTGGCCAGGCTTCTTCTAGCTGCTGGCTTGGGACTGCTGTCTCCTGGTGGAGGTCTGATGAGGTCTGTAGGATGCTGATGACTCTGGTGTCTATTGATGTCTCTGGGCTTTGCTTGCCAAATGTTACTGCATGGTAGATCTCACAGGGAGATTTTAAGCTCTTGCATGGCAAGTAAAGAATTGCAAAGCATGCATCTGATGGTGGAAGAAAAGAAGCTATGTTTATATAAAGACATGAACAGAAAAATAATGCTGGGCTGACAGAAGGGAACACTGCACACTGTGCAAACAAATCAAACTTTTGGGCTCAAAAGTGAGAGAGGAGAAAAGGGGAGTGTACATATGTGTTGCTCTAGGTTTATATAGAATAGTCTTAGTTCCACCTGAGCTCAAGTGGGTGGAGGGAATGAGTTCCTCAGCCTGTAATATTCTAATGCTATTAGACATGTCAAAGCACAGGTGAAAGTTAACTTAATTTTCTATGTGAACTTTCAGGTTGATAATGGAAACATTTCGTTGGGTAGAAATATGGAAACACATGACACTGCTATGGACTTAGATATTTTTTCTATTTAATTACTTTGTGTAACATCATGTACATTAATCAAAATATCAGTAATCATATCTTTGTCTAAGCTAATCAGATTTTTCCTAGTATACACAAGTATACAGCCAATAAGTACATCTCTAACCCTTCCAGAAAGATAAATAGACTCAATTCAATTAATAAAACTTAACTAATGCACTAAATACTCATCTTTCATAAGGCATGAGCTTACAAATCTGAATTTAAATCACCTTCGATTGTAGGTGGAGTAAAGAAGAGCTCCTTTGAAATAATCTTTCCAACCACAAACTTTAATATCTTTATTTATTCAAGTCTTCTGTTACACATCAGAATCAGTCTTTGTAGTTTTCTTCTAAGGATCTATGTACTTTAATTTATGTACTTTTATATGTTTGTCTTTGTTAAAGTGAATAACATTTGTTTCCTTTTTGTTTGTTTTCATAAATGACAGTATCTTTTTGCATGAAAATCACCTTTTGAGACTCTGCAGATGTCTCCCATGAGGTCTACAATTTTAACATATTCTTTTTGGGCTTTTTATGCCAATAAGCAAGTGAAAATTAATAGATGTGACATTTCTGTTTTAAAGTGAATGAAAAAATAAAATAACAGCAACAAAGACAAAAACAAAATAGCACAAAAACAATAAAAATGATACAGGATTTCAAAACAAAACGATAGAAATTAATGTTGTACTACATATTGTTATCTTCAACAAAGTTGCTCAGATTACCAGATGTAAGTGTGCAATATTGATCAAAACATTAAAAAGAATAAAAAATAATGACAAACAAACCCTAGGATTAGAGATCCCACTTAACCCAGCTACTCCCCTTCTGAGCATTTTTCCAGAAAAAATGAAAACATCATACCACAGCGATATATGTGCACCCGTGTTTATAGCAGCGCAATTTCTCATAGATAAATCTTTTGACTTATTTCTGATGCTAATTCAATTTCTTTTGCTCCATGATTTTTGAGTTGCAGGGAAGGTGATTTAGTCTCTGCTAAGTGTATATCCCTCTCTGGAACTTTAAATCTTGCAGAAGTAAAGCAATGAGAAATGTCAAGTAGAAAGCTTATTTGCTAAATCTGTAGAGAAATTGAGAGTCTAGTAATAGAAAGATAATTATTTGATGAAGTTGCATGCTCCTCAAATAGATTATTCCTATGAAAAAAATCTGGGTTACCCTTTCCCTTAATTTAATTTCAGACACATTTCTTGAGCGTTCCAGTTTGATTCTACAGATTCTCCAGTGCTCTAGATTCTTTTATTATCTGAACTGGCCAAATTTAGTTTTACTTGTCTGCAACAAAGTATCTTAATTGGGGAATGGGGAGAGGAATAGAGTGATGGATGGAGATTCAATAAGACCAGAGTTTGGAAAATAATGATAACCTTTTGGGGAGCAAATTATGTCTGGAATAGTTTAATGGTAGCAAGTAGGTTAGAATGAATGACCGGGGAAGACTAAAGAAAAATTTGCATTAATGATCTCAGATTAAGGAAATAGCCTTCTAGTTTCACGAGGACTGGTTGATTTCTTAAAAGTGCGAGTTGGCAAAATTTCGACAGACTCTAAAAATGCAATTTTTCTTAATTTAATTTCAGTGGGAATTGAAAATAATCTGATGGAGCTCAATAATCTGCTTTGGATCCTAAAGAACTACTTTCACAGAGTATTCTAACAGACTAGAAAACCATCACTGACAGTGTGAGTGCCGACCTCCATTTATAAAATGGGTGCAGTTAAAAGAATCGAGGGGGAGAGTGTTTTTCTGGATGGAGGCGCCCCTGTGTCACAGTCTTCTACCATGTGGGAGAGGTAAGGTCTGTGTACTGGGAACTTCCATCACCCGTCCCAGCATACAAATTTTGGAAAACTCAAGTAAATGATTTTTAATTGAGAAATGAGTTGCAATGAAACAGCACTTGTGTCACCGGGCTGGGTGTGAGGGTCCCTGAGGCTGATGCTCTCAGTGGAGCAAGTTTGTAGGTTTGCTGACTCCTGTCACACAAGAAGAATGTTCAGGGTGTATTGGTGAGAAACAAGACAAAGGCTTCCTAGATTTAAAGGATACACCCTAGAGTGGAGTGGCAGGTGCTCAGAGAAGCGAGACACATTATGAGCCAGAGTGGGGCATTTTTGAGGGTTTCTTTGAGACGGGTGATTGGAATTGTATTCTCACGTCTGCCAGGGTGCAGGGCAAGCCATCTGTACATGTTTGAAGTTGGGATCTCCTGCCCAGCAATATTTTTGCTTCCTGGTTGGTAGAGGAAGCAAATTTACAGGTGAAAAGGTCAAGTCCAGAGTTCTTATTTTCTTTAAGAACTTTTGAGATCTTGAGTTTCCTGGAAGGAAAAAAAGACTTGAGTAACTTCTATATCTTGAAGCTGGAGTTTAGTACCATCTCAATTTCCTTGTCTCTTTTCTACCTGACTTTTATTTCTTTATTCTACCTCACTTGCACATCCAGTACATTCAAAAGAAGGTATTCCACTACCTGCAGTCTGATACCACTTCATCTCTTATTCTCTCTCTCTCTCTCTCTCTCTCTCTCTCTCTGAGACAGGGTCTCACTATGTAGTTCAGGCTGGCTTTGAATTCACTATGTAGCCCAGGCGGGCCTCAAACTCATGGCTATCCTCCTGCTTCAACCTCCCAAGTGCTGCTAATACAGGTATGTGCCACCACACCTGGCTTTTCTTTTTTTTTTTTCTTGATCTCAACTCTTCAGGTGTCAAACAAAATAGCCTGGAGTGGAAAAGGAGGTGAATAAGAAATAAGGAAGCAAAATGAGCCTTATTCTTAGTTGCTGGCACTAGCCTGATATGTATACCCTGTGTGGGGCAGGAAGGGGAAAGGAAGAGGAAGGTTTGTAAACTTTATGGATCAAACTAAGGCCGTGATCTAAGGGGCCTAGAAAATTTGGAGAAACTGCCTGTGACCTGTGGTAGATGTAGGCAAACAAATAGTTCATGAGTTTGTGGAAAGGTAGATTGGAAAAGGAAACAAAGCTCTTTCTGTTTATATCCTATTGTGTCCAGTTGATTCAATAAAATATTTATATACTGTTGTGCAAATTAGAAGGAGTTTAGTACGAAGAGACATGGGAAGTAAGGTATCAGATGAAATAAAACAACAGCTAACTGGAAATGTGCTTTCAAACCCCTAAAGCTGTTGATGGGAAAAAAAAGGACAGTGGTGAGGGTGATTTAAAGGACACATTAAAAAAAAGATGATAGCTAATTGGGCTTGAGCAAGATAGAAGATTAAGACTAACATGAGATCTCCAGCATGGAATAGTGGCATAATTTATAGGAAAAAGGGGAAAAGGGGAAAATAAAGAGGGAAAAGGAATGCATCTTAGAGAATGACATCAAATGATCCAAGTGGAAAATTCAGGGCCCTTTTTGTCTCAGAAGCAAAGTAAAAAGAGATAGGATGTCATTAAAGAGAGTAAAAAGAGCATGTACTTTAACAGGGAAATTGTATCTCTAAGTCCTTAATAATAATAGTTTATCTCCTAGGTACTTGGAGGAATACTGATAGAATTATTGAGGATTTCTGTGTTCGTATGTGCCATGTATGATGAATACGCACTGCAAAGTATCTCTTCATTTATTTCATATAACAATATTCCTGGGGTGATAGTTACTACTATATTTAAAGGAATTGAGGACTTGGTGAGTTTAGGAAACTTAACAAACTCATTTATCATCAGTTCGAGATGCTGGTACTGAGGATACCTGAAACAAATCATGAGAGGGAAATGTCAAGCCTCCCAAAGAAATCAACAGATAAGGATGTAACTTCCCTTGTCTCGAATTTCTGTGATGCAAGGATGAGGATACTGAGCACTTTCTCCCCTTTGCTTGAAATTTTAAAACTGTCTCTTTCTCCTTGTTTTTAATAATAGTGTATTATATTTGGGACTCTAATGTCCTGATTTATTGCTTTTAATGTAATTATTCTTTTCTCTTAAACTTTTCTTACCATCTCTTTTTTAAGTATAAGCATTTAAATTTGAGAGCAATTTTAAATATGCAGAATTATTATCAGGTAAATACAGAGAGCTCTTTTAGACTCCATATCCACTTTCCTCTATTATTAAACATCATATAGTTGTATGACATATTTGTTATGATGGATGAATATTGATAGGTTATTAGAAACCAAAGTCCATGCTTTATTTATATTTACTTGTTCAGATTCAGTTTTTGTGTAATTGTTCTTTCTGTTCAGGGTCCCACCCAGGACATGCTGTCACATTCAGTTGTCACGTCTTCTTGGGTTCTTTATGTCATGGCAATTTCTCAGGACTTGTTTACAGTGATCTCAAAAGTTTTCCAGAGTACTGCACAGCTGTTGTTTTGAAATGGTTCTCAGATTGGCTTCTCTGATATTTATCTCATGTTAGGCTGGAGTTATTAGTTTCTGGATGAAACACAGAGATAAAGCACCATTCTCATGGTATCTATGAAGATTGCATTCTATCTACATGATCTGTCTCTGATGATGTTGACCTTGATCCATGAGTGTGGTTGTGTTCCAAGTTTATCCACTGTACACTTACTTTTATTTTACTGCTTGCCACATATATGCTTTGTATACTTTAGAGTTAGCTTTAGTGCAGGCTTCACTATGTGAGTGATTATGTTTCACATCCCTGAGGGCAGATTGTCTACTTAAATTGTCTGGAATTCTTCATAAGATTTGTTTATTCTCCCCATTTACTTATTCAAACATTTCATTATAAGTCTCATTTACTCAGATAAGACTCATATAACAGTATAAGACTTATAGATGTTTGGGTTATAATCCAATAGTATTTTGATTACTTGTTCTAGTAATTTCAGGGTTGATCGTTGGAATCACTGGATTTCAGCAGGTGCCTTTGTCTCTTTGACTTGTGAAGATCCAAGAGCTCCTATAGAATCTACACTCCTTTTCTGTGAATACTTTCTTATTTTTGTGGTTCCAGACTCATCTTGAATATTTTTGCCATAGTCTTAGAATCAACTATTTCTTCAATGAGCTCTGATTCCTTTCACTGCAAAAAGGTATTAGAAACTCAGATGTAAACAATAAGTATGCTCCTTCTTTTCTGGTGTTTTTGCTTTTTATATCCTCCAGCTAATAGAGTACAGAGAAAAACATGTACATTAACTCATGTATGTACTCATAACTGGAATTTTTCTATATTAAAACTATGTTTCTATTAAAATAAGCACAAGTTCATACCAATGTCTTCACTTCCAATCTAATACTACACTGATCCTTTCAATCTTCTCTTATTTTTAGATGTCCACCACAACCATGAGAAATTTGACTCTCATAGTTCGCCCCTTATATACATAATTATTCAATTCCAGTACATACATATAGTGGTAAAGTCTTAACCCATGCCCTTGTATGGAATAAATTTATCACTAGATTATAAATAGTGCTTCTGACCAATTCCTTTTCTTTTTTCTTACAGAATCCATTCATTTTGAAAGTTGTTTAAGTCAGCACTCTTTTCCCACTCCCTTTAGTGACGGTTCATATATTTATAATGAATTTCATTTCTTTGTTATGGTCTGCATTCAGTTTATGCTGTCTTCCAACTTCTTAGGTGATTTTTTAAAATTTGCAAATCTCACAATTTGCTTTTTATGCTATAAACTTCTGAAGGAGTTGCTTAATGGCTAGTATTAATCACCATGGTAATTATAAAGAATGGCTTCACTCACTGCTCTAAAAAATCTTCTCTGTGTTCTATACAGCTATCTGCAATATCTTTTTCTCTTCCTTTTAAATTGTTCACTCCAGTCCTTTTTTTTTTTTCTTCTTTGTCTTTTTGAGACAGGGTCTCACTACACAGTTCAGGATGGCCTTGAGCTCACTTTGTAGCTCAGGATGATCTTGAACTCACAATGATCCTCCTGCCTCAGCCTCTTGATTGTTTTGAAAAAAAGTTTTAAGACCTAAAATTTGTGTTTATATGTGTGTGTGTATATTTCTGCATGCATATATATCGCTCTATCTGTACAAGTGACAGGTTCTTTGTACCTTCTCATGTAGAAATCTTGTGGCTTCATTGCTGATTGCAATCAGAAAACAATATTCCCACTTAGCTACAAAGAGTCAAGAATATGGATAGCATCATTTGAAGAAGTATGTTTGTAAACTTAATTACAGCAGGAAATTATATAAGTCAGTGTTTAACCAATCTTGTGGAAAACTGTCTGCTTGGGAAAGTTTTGTGCTTATTTTGTTTATTCCAAAGAATCAACACCAAGTCATAGAGAATGCCCATCAAATACAGGTATTGTGCCTCAACAGGTTTTTTAAAAATTGCTTGCTATGTGCTTATTAGCAGTTATCTAATTCTCTCCAGTATTACAAATGAGGCCCTACTGATGAGCTTAGGTATGTCAAGAACATATCCAATTTGCAATACATAGAATGCAGAGCTAAAGTACAAGTAGGGATGACTTGTGGCCTATCAGTAAGTAATGAGAACTGTCCTCAATAATTCCACAGGCAGCCTCCAAAGCTGGTCACTTGTTTAGTGTGGATGTCAGAGGTAGAAAAGCAAAGGGCCTTTAGCACTACTGCTCAGAAGATAAATATGCTGTACCTCTCATTCTTTAAACAAACAAACAAACAAACAAGGATAACCTTGGGTATGTATTCATCATCACATCTTCACTTTATTTACAGAAGAAACTGTAACAAAGCTTGTGAACGTTTCCCCATGAGAAGTTAACATGGATTTATTGGAGTGCTGTGGGCTCTGCATGTTTTGGGCACCATTGAGAAGCAAGTGTTACTTTCAGTGTTGAAATACTTTGTGCTTAAATCTGCCTCTGCCACTTTCTAGCTATGTTACCTTGGGCAAGTCATTTAGTGTTTTAGCTTTCTCATCAGTATAACGGCAATACCTAGGTTACAGGACTATTTATCCATTTAGTGATTTAGTCAATAGCTCTTTGTCAAATATCTAGTATGTGCTAGAGATTTTGCTAGGCTCTGGACATTCAGAAAAGATCAGGAAAGGTAGGCTCCTATTTTCATGAAGATTTTATTTGAGAGGAGAAAATAATTATTGTATAAATGATCAAATACCTTTGTGGTAAATATTGCATAGTATCTATCTATCTATCATCTATCTATCTATCTATCTATCTATCTATCTATCTATATTAACTATAACTATGTATATATATACATTTATATATATATATAAAATCATGATTTTATATTGTGCAGAACCCATGAACTAACATGTGTAAAGTATGTAGTATAATCCTTTAGCACATGGTTAGCACTCAAGTAATAAGAATATTGTTATTGTCTACTTTCTTTCTTTTTCTGTGTGGATGTCAATTTGCTTCTGTGTTATTTTTTGAAGAGACTATCATTTCCACATTGAATTCTCTGTGCATCTTTGCAAAAATCACTATGTACACATACATGATTTCATTTCTGAGATTTTTTTTGTCAGTTCTATTGATTTTTATGTCTATTTTGCCCAATAACACCGTGCTTTGATTACTGTAGCTTTGTAGTTAATATTTAAATCAGGTATTATAAGTTGCCCAACTTTGTTTTTCTTTAGCATTGTCTTGGCCACTCCAGATACTTTGCCTTTCAGTGTAAATCTTAAATGCATGTGCTAATATCTTCTACATATACTTACACATGGGATTTTTATTGGATGCAGTTCAATCTATAGATTGGGAAAAACTGACATTTAAAAAATCCTGAGTCTTTTAATCTAGAAACACAGTTCTATAACTAGATTTTTGATTTCTTTCTCCGGTGACATTTAGCTTTCTATATGGATCATGTACCTATTTCATTAGATTTATATCAAAGTACATACTTCTTAAAACATTTTAAAGCTTATAAAATTTTACATTTAGAAAATCATACCAGAACTTATGGGACACAATGAAATCAGTCCTATGAAGGCAGGTTTAAAGCTGTGAAGGCCACATCAGAATAACCCCAAGTAAATAACCTAATCATGCAATCTTTGATCTGTGCTGTTCTGTAACTTCATGTTTTATACTTTCTAATCACCTTGATGTGCCTCATAGCCTTCCTTTTGCCTTTATGCTGGTCCCCCTTTCCTGCTTCTACCTCACCCTACATATCCTGCAGGATTGATCTCAGATATTAACTAAATCCTCACACTGGACTCCAAGCACTGCACTTAGGTCTATGTATCATTGTACCGTGCAAATCTCATTAAACCACTTAGCACAAGGATTGAACTGTTTTAGTATTTTCTTACCTATGATCCAGGTACTCCAAGATAATTCTTACCTTAGTCATTTTCAAATAAACTTCATTTCATAAGAATGTTGTACTTATAGGAAATTTACAAAGACAGTAAAATTCCCACCAATTTTACTTTCCCTACTGTGATCATCTTACAGTATTGTGGTATATATCTCAAGACTAAGAAAAAATATCTTTCCATTACTATTAATTAAACTCTGAACTTTATTTGGATTTTAGCAGTTTCCCCATTAATGTCATGTTCTACAAAAAATCCACGCTATCACATTGCATTCACTCTTTGTTCTCTAGTTCCATTTGATCAGTGACAATTCATCAATTTTTTCTTGTGTCTCACTCAGTATTTTTAACTCAGTATTTTAACTCAGTATTTTCACTCAGTATTTTAACTCAGTATTTTAACTCAGTATTTTTAACTGAGAAAACTAAAATAAACTAGAAAATAGACAATGAATTCTTCTAGTTTTGTTACTCCTGCTCAGTTTGCCCAGTTTTCTTTTCTAACCACTACTAAAAATTTGCTGGTTTGCCTGCACAAAATGTATCCAGCTATTAGTCCCACCTATCTTTATTTAGGGCATTAGATTGGCTACTCCTGGATCATGGTCTCTTGTAGCTCTTCTGGTTCCATAGTTACTTCCTGGATGGCTCAGGGGTCAGACATATGGTTAAAGGTTACAAGTGTGAGAAGCTAAGATGTGTCGTGTGTACTCTTCAATATAACATTAAGTAGTAAGGTGAGATTCCACAATTCTATATGGCCCTCCCAATGCAAATGCAGTAGATTGCATGTTTGGATGACAGGAGAAAAGGCCCTTCTCGATGTTTTGTACCACCAGCTCCTTGCTGGCCACAGCATAGAAGAGCAGTGCCACAGAGCATGTCAAGGCACAAGACAAATTTCTTTTATGAGTAAACCTTGATGGATGAACTGACTTTGACTGAATCAAGCGGCTTGAGAATGTGCCTCAGCGGTGTGCATATGGCCCACAGATCAATAACTCACTGCTGTATCTGAGGGAATAGCAAAAGAAAGGCAAGGGGAAGAATTTGGGAAATATCTGTGTGCAACTCCTTGACAGTGTTCATTCATCTAAATGTTAACTTGAGCCCTGTGAATGATAAGTTTGTCCAGACAAGCTTTCTATGAAGAATTTGTGGTTTGGATGCCTAACTTTTATTCCTTTGAAGTCTTCAATGATACATGGCCTGCCCTAAAAGCAAGGAGTGAAAAAATTAGTTGGCCTAATTAGATATAGAAAGCAGTTTTTAAAATTCACTAACAATATCCCAAAGGACTTTTACATTATCCATTTTATAACCCTTTGACTAAAATACAATTTAGATAAATCACATCCTGGAAGATACCTGCAGCTGAGAAATACACTAACAAAGATTACAGGGTTTTTCACGAATGTCATCTCAGAAGAGTTACAGCCAAATTATTTCGAACCTCTGTGGAAAATAAAACTCAGGGTTGCATTTATATGTAATTTTATTTGTCCTGAGGCCAGACTGACTAACAAAAAATGAAGGCTGATGCAGGACATAAAGCTTTTGCTCACAATGGATGGTGAATTTTTTTACTATAGCTGCCGTCACAGTGATTGGTTTATGCATAATAGCTAAACACTTGGAAATTATAATCACATAATGAACAAATTAAAAGCCCAATCCAGAAAGCTTGGACATCAGTACAAGACCAATAATTCACTCCTGGCTCTGAAAAACAGCTGCTTTTACTGTGCGTAGCAGCACTGCACATGACACTCCCTGTGACGCAAGGGCGAGTGTGAAGCCTTGCACAGATGACAGGGCATTGGAGTGAAGAGATGGTGGTAGTCTAACTCACAAGGTGAAGTTGTGGAACATTCCTGTATCATCCCAGACTCTGAGAATTATCTAGATCCGGAGACTGAATTTACCAAATCTGAGAGGGGAAAAAAGCTATGCTTTCTAAAACCACGTGACAAAGTTGTGTCATGTACAGGTGCAAATTCCCTATGATGAGTGTGACCATTATGTATATCTCAAATGCACCAATAAACACAATTAAAAAAAAAAAAAACCATAGTGAACTTGTAGTGGCCAAATAAGTTTTTAGCTTTTGTTTTGGGAAGAGTGTAATATTCTTTCAGGTTATCAGTAGTAAGAAAATAACACAGTTCAATCTTCTCCATTTTGACAAAGGTTGTTCCAGTCCAGTCTCTTATTAGTTCTGATAGGACCACTGCAAATACCTCTTCTATGAGGTCGTTAGGGCTGGAAATATAGTTTAGTGGCACAGTGCCTGCCTGGCAATTGCAGGGTTCTGAGTTTGAGTCCTAGTACCACCCCGAGAAAAGAATGTTGCTTTATTAACCCTCTTTCAACAAAACACATGTCATTTCAGAAGTACATGGGGAAAATTTTTAACATCTTTTTGGAGGTAAAATTGATACACAACACACTCTCCAGTTTGTTGCAGCTTGATTAATTTTATTATATGTATACATTTGCAAATCCTTTGCCACAATATATAATCAACATTACCACTGCCTCCATCAGCTGACTTACCCTAGCTTTTTCCACACCTTCAAATCTCTAAGCAACCACTGACCAATTTTCTGTTTCTGCAGACTGATTTGCATTTCATAGTTTTTAATAAATACAGTCATGGATATGTGTTCTTTTCTTTCTTAATTTTCATTCACTGTAATCGTTCCAATGTTTATCCAGTCACCTGTTTCTTTTTTTAGATACCTCAGTTTGTTTAACCGTCTATCTGTTGGTGGACAATATTATGGCTTATTTCTAGATGTCCTCCCAGAGCCTCAGGAAATTATAGGTGGGGCTTTTCCAGAGGTGGTGGGATCTAGATTGTGTGATGCTAGGATTATGGGTGTGTGATTAGTAACTGAGTCCACTGATTGGTTTGGCACCTGACGTCAGCCTGGTAGTCTAAATGGAATATGAAAGGGGCAGAAAGATCTGCAGTGAAGTGTCTCCTCTGCGATTCTGCTCTATCATGCCACCCTACTTTGGAGCCAGCCGGCTATGGACTGAAACCTCTGCGAGCTGCAATCCAAATAAACTTTTCCTTTTCTAACTTTGGGTGTTAGATATTTTGTTTCACCAATGAGAAAGGTAACTAAGACAGAGAATATGTAAATATTATGAACATTTGGGATAGTTTGAGTTGGGCTTGTATTAATAAAGCTCCTGTGAATAAGATACAAGCTTTTTTGAGAGCATTTCTTTCATTTATCTTAAGTAAATACAAAAGTAGAATAGGCCATGTGATGTGTGTATGTTTAACTATTTTTAGAAACTGCCCAACTGTTTGCAAAATAGGCTATGCCCTCTCACCTTCCTATCCGCAAGATATGAGAGTTCTAGTTCATCCCTCACCTAACCATCCCTTTGCATGGTGAGAAGTTTAAATTCAAGAAATTATAGTGTGTACTAGTTTTCTATTGTCTTAATAACTAATGACATTGAGTATATATCTACCAACTTGTCTGTCAGCAGTATATCTTGTTGGGTGGCCTGACCAAATATTTTTTCAATTTTTCTTTTGTTTTCATAGCTCTTAATATAATTAAGATGCAAATCCTTTATTAGATGTGTGATTTCATATTTTCTTCCAGTTGGTAGCTTGTCTTTTCATACTTTTAACATAGCCTTTCAAGGAGAAAATGTACACTATTTGGGGGATGTTCATTTATCAATTTTTAAAATTTTGTGGACCATGCTTTTGGTTTTGTATCTGAGAGTATTTTTTTAACTAAGTCTAGGTCAAAAAGATTTTCTTCTATGTTTTTCTGCAGAAGTATCAAGCTTTTAAAGGTTTTTAATTATTGCAAAAAAAAAAAAAAAGGCACACAGATGCAACGTGAGATCCACCCTTCTAACAAAAGTTTAAGTGCGTGGCATGATATTGTTAGCTGTGGGCATAATTTTGTGCACTAGAACTCTGAATTTGTTTCCTTTTTTCTCTCTTCTTTCAGAATAATTAAGGTGTTAACTTACATTTCTTTGTGTGTGTTGGGGGTACTAAGGATCAAATCCAATGGTGCTCTAAGCACCCTCAGCCCTTTATATTTTGACTTTGAGACAGAGTTTCACTAAGTCCCTAATTTGCCATGGTGGGTCTCAGTCTGTGGTCCTCCTGCCTCAACCTCTACCAGTGCTGGGATTACAGGGATGAGCCACTACTCGTGGCTTTACTGACATTTCTTAGAGTGCTGGTGTGCTGTATTAATTTTTTTAGCATTTGAATTTTATAAAGCTAACTTAAGTGGATTTTTTTTGTCTTTTTACTTATTTTGTTTCCAATAAGAAATAAACTTCCATTTTTATCTTTATTCTTCTGTACATAATGTCTCATTCACCACTTCACCTCCCTGAACTGCTTGGCTGCTTTCAGAATCATCACTAGTCTTCAACTATTAATTATTGCTCTACCTTTGCCCTATTTTTGACATGGATGGAACTGGAGGTTGTTATACTGGTTGGAAGAAGCCAGACACCAAACAACAGGTACTGTATAATATCATTCATATGTGAAACGTCGAAGTTTATCACATAAAGGTTGAGAGGAGAATAATGCTTATCAGTCCAGGGATGGTAGGGGCAAGGGATATTGAGAGGAAATTGCCAATGGGTACTGTAGTAGCTGCTCACCAGCAATGAAAGGGATTAAAACCCTTAACAGCCCAATGCCTGTCAAAGCCATAGACAACAAAGAAATTCCACCTAGACAGGTTTATAGGCAGTCACAAAAGAACAACAAAACTTTTTATATAAGTAAGGCACATTCATTCCTCCATATGAGTCCCAACCTATCTTCTCTACAAGACGTGACTGGACCTCTATATCTTCTTTTGCAAGTCAGAGGCAGTGATCTTCTCAAAGTTGCAAGTGTAAACATTTAATATGAAACTCAGTGCGGCTGTTGCAAGATGCTAAACCATCCAGGAAAAGACATTCCTTAGGTAGTCACATTCATAGCCAGACCTATTTCCATACCCTCAAACCCTCATAAAAACCCCAATCTCTCACCCTGACCGGGTGATTTCTTTCTCTCTCGGAAACTTGAAAACAGTCCTCCTTGACAGCACACCTCGATCTAAGTGCACTCTTGTCTTTTCTGCATTTCTTGGCTATTGGTGAAACCTTGTACATCACCATCATTTCCCTCCTCCATATGCCATGTTCTATGACAAGTAGTAAGTTATAATTATACAAGACTAACAAGTTCTGCTGTGTGTCTGCAAAAAGGTGACAACAGATAATAACAATCTACTCTATTATTTCAAAAACCTAGGAGGAAGGATAATTAAATGATTTTGTCAACTATATTTTTGCATACATACATTAAAATGATTATATGATGTCCTGTTCTTTTTCTATGCCCAAGAATGCCTAGCACTTGTATAGCATTAATTGCACATCAGATATTCACTTATCACAACAGTCTTGTGAAATAGGACTGTTACTGTCCTGATTTTATAAATGAGGAAGGTTAAGTAACTTGGCCAAATTTCCTCAGCCTTAAGTAGTAGTTTAATCAAAGCAATTTTAATAAAAGTAATCTGGTTGCAAAGGCTGTGCTACTAATAATTATGTGAAGGGCCTCTTAGATCACAAATTTAGGGGTCATTGCCTCTAGAATTAATCAGGAGCTATTTTATGTATGTTTATCATATCTATACCTATATCTATACCTATATCTATTTATATCTATCATCTATATCTATAATCTATCATCTATCTATATATCTGTCTATCTATATGAAGTGTATACATAAAGATCTGTATGGAAACAATTACTTTGAATACTTTTGGATCCTTTTCAACCCATTTGCAGTTGTAGCATAATTAATGGAACATAGAAAGTAAATAAAAATTTCTTGGTTCATTTTAAATTCTTTCTTCAATTATGTACTATTTCATTTTAGTTTATGAAGGCAGTGTAGTGTGGCATATAATAGAATCCCAAATATGACTGCTTTCCTCAAGCGATGAAGCTGTGGGAATCACTCCTTCCCCTTCACTTAATTCTAAACAGCACCCTGTCATCATTCTTCCTTCCTTTGTCCTAAGAGAGATAGAAAATAAAATAGCTAAAACCCAGAAGATCTCAGATGCTCCACACAAGAGCACAAGTGTGTTGAAGCACATCTCCTAGCCCAAGGTTCAGTCGCATTCACCCTCCTCCCACATTATTAAAGGTTCATAGATATATGCTACTTGTCATGCATGTAATTAAGGTCAGAGTGAATTCTGGGATAGGCATGCATGTTGAGAGCAATTAATGTGACTCAGCACACTGCCAATCATTCTTGTGAGTCACACATGACTAGGGCACTTGGGCTGAGGTACGCATCCTTTCAACTCCAAGAGTTTGACTTATTGGTAGCAACCGTAGCTATTTCTTTGTGCCAGGGCTTGTGGATAGTGCTTGTACTTTTCTGATACTCCAGTATCATTGTTTTTGTCGGTAACATACCTTTTGCCAACATGGACTTGTCCTAACCACAAGTTCCTGTGATCTTCAATAAATGTAGCTGCTTGTTACTTGCTACCGGGTATACACATGGCAGTTCTTTCCTCACCCTGCACGAGAGCCTGGATCATATCTGCCCATTCCATGATAAGAAAACTATAAAAGCAAAGTGTAACAAACACTGTTGAGTTTGTCAAGACTATTTCCTCTTCCTCAACAACATCCCAATTTCATTTCCTAGAATTGTCTCTTCTTCATTCTATGCAAATTAGAAAGGTGAAATCAGGTTTCTATAGCCACAGGTCAGGCAGGAGACCAAAACTATTGCAGTTTTATTCCACTCTCACCAGACTGTCCTTGTGCCTGGATTATTCTTGTGGTTTCTGTGTTTGAGCATATGGGCAGCATTGGTGCCTGATCATAAATAAGTTTTATTTCTTTTTTGTTGTTGTTGTTTTTGTTTTTCTTCTGGTACCAAGAATCGAACTCATGACCTTGCACTTGCCAGGCAGGAGCTTTGCTGCTGAGCTAAATCCCCAGCCCTAAGTTTTGTTTCTAAGTCCCAAGAATTTCTGATTTTTTTGCTTAGCAAAGTTGATTTCCAGAAAAGAAAATCACCACTGATCTACAAAAATATATGGGCATAAATTAGAGGAGATAATAGGTACTTTTTAATCTCAGAAACCCTAGACTAATGCAAATTTTATCAGTTTTCAGCATCCTGAACATCAATACAAAAATAACAGTTTTTAAATTATAAGAAAATAGACCAAGTAAATCCATAAGGAGAGAAACACTTTGTATTGCTTGGAACTTTAAAAAAAATTAAACATGACACTGAAAATATAATAGCAGTGCAATTTTACCAAACAACTGCAGAAAATTTCTTTATAAAGCTCATTATTATATCCACCTTCAATAACGCTAAATCATAGTGTGATTGATCAATTTGCAGTTCTGGGTGACAGCTCCAATAGGCTTATTTTTGAATGCTGCAAGGAGAGGAAAATACAGGAAAAATTCAAAACTATGACCAAATACTAAAATTAATGGCCTTTTCTATTTTCTATAATATAACACTAAATGTAATAACTTCCATGTTACTGTAAAGTAACTAAGAAAAGTTAGGTTGATACATATATTTGTAGTGGTGATTATGGAGTAGTCATTAGTTTAAAGAGGGAAGAGCTCTTAATCTTCAAGATACTAATTTTAACCAGGAGGAGGCAAAAAAATCTTTACCATTTTTAAAACTTGTAACTTTATTCAAGAAATTTTTTCCACTTTACATTGTTTTGAAAAGAGTACTGATTAGAATTCTTTCTATCAAGCACTTTAGACAAAACTTCTTAAAACAGAATTAATTAGAAAATTTTAAACAGGAAGGAAACTATCACTGCAATAAGGAAACAAAATAAAAAGTGTGGAAAAGCGTTAATAAGAATACAACAGGCTTTTACAACTGCACTCAGGAGAGAGATGGTGGCTCATATGTGGTCCCCTTTTTTATACAAATGAGGAGAGGAATAGAATGCGAGATAATCAGAATCACTGCGACACGGCTCTTCAAAAATAGATTTCCAATTTGTGCAACCAAAGGAATAACATTATTTTCTCTAAAGGCTCCTGAGGAACTGCAAGTAATGAAGCAGTAGGTAAAATAAAATAGAAAATGTGAATGGAACAGAATGGTCTGTATTTGGAGTGCTAAAACCAGCCAGCTTGATTTAATAATTTGTTTTTGGGAAACCAAATAGAACTGCAAAGCAATAAAGTGTTGCTTCAAAAACTGACCTACATTTTACCTAAGAAAACAAGCAAGAGGTAGCAAATCCTAAATAAACATTTTTGCTGGCTAAATCTTAATAACTAGTAAAATAAGATGACAGGAGGGGTGCTACTGTTAATAATGGGAAAATTAAAAAAGATTATGATTGATGATTGTTCCTCATCTCATTTTTAAACATGTCTTATAATCACGTTCATAGGGATCACATGATTTTGTAGCCTGCAAAGTCTAAAATACTTACTGCTTGATCCTTTCTGGTATTAACTTTCTCACCCTTAGACTGAAAGACAGCATTTGAACTACCTGCCCCTTTGTTTTTCCAACTGCAAGAGAATGGGAACAAAAAGCTGGAGAAGAAGTGATTATAAAGTCCCTGACAGAGCCTGAGTATGTGCTAAACTTTTGTCAGGACGACCAGCAGCCTAGTTGTAGGAGAAATGCTTCTCAAGTGGTTTGTTGGTGAGAGTGGAGATTCCTCCTGTTTTGTAGTTTGAGTTCCAAAAGTTTAAACTAGAGAATTAATATTTTATTCTTTTCCTTTGCAACAATATCAAAAGCACTTATAAGCATTAACTAAGCCTCATGACAAATATCATGTGTATTTTACACATACAAAAATTAGTGCAGTGAGAATTTAAATTACTTTTAAGGATCATGTATAAAGGGATGAGGAGTTAGGAGTAAAGCTATTCTCATGAGTCAGTGCACTAGCTCTCTGATCATTTCCCAGTTCTGTTGCACAGGTAAGACTCTTTGAGAATTGACTCTACTTCTGTTTTTCTGTCTTATGGCAAAGATGAGAAGAATTCTTACTGAGGAAGCCATGCCTATTTTAACAATTACAGTCTATAAAACTAATCTACAGTGAAAAACTTGACAAACACCTTATCCCTATTTTTGATCATTCCTAGAATAGCAGTCTGGTTAGGACAAAATAAAACCAAACATAATCTTAGAGGAAACTGAAACAGAATAAAGAAGTTTTGAATGTAGCAGAACTGCTTGTTCATTTCTTTCTGAAATGTTAAGACTGTGGGTGAAACAAAGAAAAGACCAATGTACATTGAGTTATGAGGCAAGGAGAGATGGTTTTATTTTTATTTTTATTGCACTTTGCAGGAGTGGAGTGAGTCTAACATCTACTAGATAAGGAAAGGAAAAATGTAAAGGATTCTGCCTCTCCTTGTACCTGACACTATTCCCTCTCAGTATCTTAAATTCTATTCCTTGGCCCAAGCAGAACGCAGAAGTTGGACCTTCCAGGAAGTTGTCTGCTTTGGATGCCTTCTTATACCTTCCTTTATGCTTCCTTAGAATTCCTTTGAACCTCTTTCCTGGATTCTCAAGTCTGTATCTTGGATCCCCAACATCAGCATCATCAGCTGGAGACTTAGTACAAATGCAAATTTTCAGACATCCTATGGAGACCAGAAAATAAAGGGACCAAGTGCACGGACCTCCTGGGTAAGCTAAAGGCGAGGTAAGACAAGCCTTAGGAAATTACAGTACAATGGACCAAGGTCTAAGGAAATCTGCTGAGACAAGAAGCCTGGCAACAGTGGCAACTAGCTGCATAGAGGTTCACTAGCTGCACAGAAGCCCTAGATTAGGTGTCTCCTTAGTATCCTCCATTAGACCCCATGCAGCTAGAGAGGACTTTTCTTTGTTCTTTCTGATAAAACACACTGTTTGTTACCCACTGTTGTACTGCTGAATTCATTCTTCTTCATGTTCAGGACAAGAGCCCAAAGGAAGAAAATTGGTTACAGTATCCCTGCACCAGGTGATCCTTATGTCTACTGAGGTTTGAGAACCATTGCTGTCCCAGTTGAATTTCCTTTTGCTTTTGTTTGCATGGTAGTGAGCTTGCAGTGATTCCTTTGTTGTAGCAGGGTGGGATGTATGCACCGCTCCTCATCTGCAGTAATGGATTAAAGAGGCAGGGTTTAAAATGAAGATGATTTATTTGGGAAAAACATGGAAAAGAAAAAGAAGATAGGCAGCTACCCTGGGAGAGTAGGGAGCAGGAGAAGTGAATATTCATGGGATTTTTGCTCTCAGCTCCTTTTTATTTAGGTTTAGTGATTTCTCTCATCCCGTGTGTGGGCAACTGGAAGTTGTCCTCATCTGATTGGTTCTTTGGTCATTTTTGATCCTAACCTGGGCACTTGTATTCCTTTTTTTTTTTTTGGTGCTGGGAGTTGAACTCAGGACTTTGCACTTGCCAGGCAGGCACTTGTGCTGCTGAGATACAGCCCCAGCCCTCTATCTTACTCTTTTTGGCTATTTAATTTCTCCCTGTCGCTTTGTGAAGGGTAAGTAGGGAGAGGCATTATAGAAATATAACAGAGTTAATGGTTAAGTAAACGGGACATGTGTGTTTTGTATTTTAAATAAGAGACCTTGGGTGGCTGCTCCTTATCACCTTCACATTTTATCAGAGGTGGGTGAGGTGGCTCTTTTCCTTAAACTTTTTTGTTCCTGCCTACATCCCTGTTTGCCTGTGGACTCTTCCTGCTAAGTTATTATGTTAATTGTGTTACCTGCCACCTTCCCAGAGTCTGTTTTCTCTCTTTTTACCTGTATCTTTCTAATTGCTAAAGTCTAACTGCAGAGGTAAAAGCTGCCTTTAGTAAGATTTCCTATTAATTTCTTTAATAAAGCCTAATGAAATCTTAATTTATCCTTTTTCCTGCCTATGACCCCCTGTCCCTACACCTTCACGGTCTCTCCAAGAACTGCAGGTGTACCTTCTTTTTAAGTAATTTTCTTGTGTGGCTAAGAACACAATGTTCACATTATTTTTCACTCAGTAGTAACTCGTAATGATTGGTACAACAAATACAATTTGCAAAATACATATCCTTTGATTTTCCTGGGACCATAGCATTTTATTTTAGCAAATGATATTATGTATTTTCTATTGATCAGATAGGCCCTAAAAAAGTAATGCAGGTTTTTAAGGTCTAGTTTTCCTTGTGTCATCCTTGGAGAAGTCTCCTAAAGGGCTGCTGCACGCTGCTTCTTGAAAGTGTAATGATTATGAGTATGAGCCCTGAAAACAAGCAGATAGTGTCACTGGGCTGGGTCTGAAGGTCCCCCAGGATGAAATAAGTGACTTAACTGACTTTTTATACAATACGTTTGTAAGTCCACGGACTCCCATCATGGGAAAAATTTTTCAGGATAAATTGAGGTAGGATAAAAGAAATAAAGCTAGGTAGAAAGGAGATAAGGAATTGAAATTTTAATAATTGTACTTTAAAGAAAAACTATAGCTTTAGAGCATAGGCCAGCTTTGTTTCCTTTTATTTTCTTTCCACAAATAGTAAACCTAAGCAACTCCCTTTCAGCTACAAATGGGTTTGCCCATTCCCTTTCACTTGCAAATGATCCTGTTTCACCCACAAAGGGACCTCACTTTGAGCATTTCCCATAGGAATTGCTCACTAAGTGTGGGACATCCTCTCCCACCCTCTAAGACTGAGACTTAGACCAAGCCCAAGCCCAAGCCCAAGCCCAAGCCCAAGCCCAAGCCCAAGCCCAAGCCCAAGCCCAAGCCCAAGACCAAGCCCAAGCCCAAGACCAGGGCCAACACCAAAACTACAGATTGTAGAATTCCACAGATTTCCACCTCACAAAACACATAAAAGATCCCCAGTTCCCAACTGTATGTTGCCTCATTTCTGTGAGGACCCACGCTCTGCTCTTGATTGCATCCTATATCAACCTCTAATAAATCTTTCTCATGACTCTTTTACTGACACATCCTGAAAATTCTTTTTCCATAATGGGAGTTGGTGAACTTGCATACTTATGTTAAAGGGATGGGTTAAGGTCCTTATTTCAGCCTCAGCCACCCTCAGGCTCAACCTGTGACATCTTTTTTGGTGAGCTAGTAAGTCCAGCCATGCGGTTTTTTTAAAAATTTATTTATTTTCTTTTTTTGTCCCCACTTTCCTCTAATCCCCTGCACCTCTGAGGTGTACTTCCTTCTGCAGGTTGCTTTGCTCTGAAGCATATTTTTCTCCATTACCTTTGTCTCTAAAACAGGATTTTGTCTGTCAAAAAACTCAAAAAAGCCTTTAACCATTTTTCTGTTGCTTACCAAAAAGGTAGGGAGCAGGAGCCTGGAGGAACCTAGCAAAATCTCCAGACTTCTAAGATTCCCTGAGTTCCTTGTGTATGTTACAAGTCTCTAGACCTAAAAATTTTGGGGGTAGATTTTTTTTTGAGTAAAGCCCAGCTGATATAGATAAGTTTTGCTGCTTCCCTGATCTGTTGTTAGGATAGCCAGGTTCCTGTATTATGGATGTACGTTTTGGCCATGGCAGAAAAGAACAGAACTGCCACCCTTGTCAGTTTGATTCTGGGAAATGGGACAGGTTATGGTGTGATCCCAGTTTGGGGCACATCTGTGGCATGACCCTGGTTTGGGGTAGGGTGCTTATATAGCCTGGCCCCAATTTGGAGTGTACTTGTGGTGTGTGACTCTGGTTCCTATCTCTCTCTCTCATCTCTGTCTCTTGGAGGCATGCAGTGCATGTTTCTGGAGCATGAGTAATTGATTATCTACCTCCAAGTCTGACCTGTAGCCTGCATTATCAGTAATTGGGACAGTTTGAAAGGTGAGAATTTTAAAAAGAAAAGATGATTTTACTTTGTAGCTCATTATGGGGTCAGTATAAGGTTAAAAAGTGGAAAGGCATAGGCTCTGAATGGCAACTTAAATTTTAATGTAATATTTCATCTTGATCTTTTTTATAAGAAACTGGAAAAGTAGACAGAAATCTCGTACATCCAGGTTTTTATGGCCCTATATCAGGACATAGAATTACATGGATATCATATAATCTGTCATGCCCATGTGCCAATAAGGCCAGCTAAAACATAACCAGACCCAGACAGATTCACAGATGAATTTTAGACTTTGGTTATAACTTAGAATCTAACTTGGACAGATACTCATGTACCATTTTCTCCTTGCTGCAGCCATGAAGAGAAAGCCATATATGGGCTGCAACACAGGCCCAAAATAATGACAGGGATGTGGGTACAGTTACAGTACCAAAAAGGGACCCTGATTGTCAAGACCAGATTGGAAATGAGGGCCAAAAAATGTGATGAGATGGTTATTCATTTAACTGATGGAGTAAGAAAGTACATGAATAAGGTAGTTAATCATGAAAAGGTTAGAGAAACTATCCAGGACAAGGAAGAAAATTTGGCTTTATTATTGGGGTGCTTTAGTGAAACCCTCCATAAATATACTAATATTGAACCCCATTCACTGGTTGCACAGGTTTTATTAGGGACATATTTTATTAGCCTATCTGCCTCAGATATTCACAAAAAACTTGAAAAGCAGGCTATGAGTCCTCCAACCCCCATTGCACTTTTTAAAAAAAATTAAGTTTATTGGTACATTTTAGATATGTATAATGATCACATTCATCATAGGGAATTTGTACCTGTACATGATATAGCTCCTCCTTGTTTTCCATTCCCCTTTCTTCTCTTCAATCCTTCTTCCCTTCCTTAGTCATAAAGCTTTGTTTCCATTTTATCTTCTTTCTTTCTTTTTTGAGATGGGATCTCCCTATGTAATTCAGACTGGTCTTAAACTCACTGAATAGCCCAGACCAGCCTTGAACTCCTGGTGGTCCTCATTTTTTCTCTCATTTTTTCTTTTCCCTTCCATCCTACCTCCCCTTTCCTTCTGAACTATTACTTCCTATTTCACAATATCTATTATATATTTTGTTCCTGTTTACACTTTCAGTTTCTCACACCACAGAGACAATGTGATATTTATACATAGGTGTCCAGTTCATTTCACTTAAGAGTATGCTCTTAAGGTCCATCCATTTATCTATAAATGTATCAAGTTCATCTGTCTTAATGGCTGAGTAGTACTCCATTGTATAAAAGAACCACATCTTTATGTACTCATTGGTTGATGGACATTATAGCTTGTGTCTGGATGTCCCCGCAAAACCTCATGCAGTCATGGGGTGGGCTTTTTGAGTTTATGATTGATCCATGATCTAATGCTGGGATTATGGGTGTGAGTACTACACCCTCCTTGGGACAGGTAGTTTTGCATATGTAAGGGAGGGAAAGAGGCTGCTTGCTGCCACTCCCCTTTTGCTCTTACTGCTTTTCTATCTTCCACCACCATGAAAGTTTGTCCTCTGCCATGTGCCACTCTGCCTATGAGCCAAGTATGGACTCAAACCTCCACAAACTGTAAGCTAAATAAACCTTTCCTTCTGTAATTTTGGGCATTGGATATTTTGTCTCAGCAATGAGAGAAAAGTAACTAAGACCAAGACAGTGGGCATTTGGACTGTTTCCAAGAGTTAGCTATTGCAAATTGTGCTGCTATAACCACAGGTGTGCATATATCTCTGCTTATGATGCTTTTAATTCTTTTGGACTATACCAAGAAGGGGAATAGCTGGGTCAACTGGGACTTCTAGTCCTAGTGTTTTGAGGAATCCCCACACTGATTTCCACAGTGGTTGCACCATCTATACTTCCACCAACAATGGAGAAGATCCTTTCCCCCATAGTCCTGGCAGCATTATTGTTTGACTTCTTTTTTTTTTTTTTTTTTTTTTAAAAATTAAAAAACTGACAACAACAATGAAGACAAAAAAATCAACACAACACAAAAACAACAAAAATGATACAGCCCTGTTGCACTTTTAAACTTGGCCTTTGGAGGTTTTCAACAACAGGAAAAATGTAGTGGAAAGCACTGAGTTACAGGGGAGATGACAAAAACCACAGGAAGAGGCCCAATTTATTGCTTTGGCATTGGGAAGCAAAACACTGCCGCTTCAGAATGATCCAAGGACTCTACCTATGAAGAACAAAAATAAGAACAGATGGCTGCTACCACTGCGGATTGCCTGGAGACTTAAGAAGGATCCTGCAGTAAGCTGGGCTCTTCTCCACCTGGGCTTTGTCTCCATTGTACAGTGAAAGGCAGTGAAAGCCATATTGCTCTCTCCTCCAAAGATGAGAGAGGTCACTTCCTGCCCTATAGGACGGAAAGTGCCTGAGGTCTCTCAAGCCCCTCTCAGAGTGGACATCACCCTGGACAGGCCTAGGGTAATTCTTGATGTGGCAGGTAAAAATACAAGTTTTCTTTTGGTTCCTGGGGTGTGTAAATCTGCCTTACTCAAATTCCCTGGATCCCTTTCTAATGAGACCTGTGTTATGACTGGTGCTGATGGTATCTCTAGGGACAAATGCTTTTCAATACTTTTAACTACAGATTTGGAGAACAATTTTCACTCAGGTTTTCTTCTTTTTCTCACAATGTACCTACCCCACTACTAGGAAGTGATTTGTTTAGCCTCTTGAGGGGAAATTCTTTATCTGGTGCCAAAATATTCACCCCCTTTTTGGGGAACCTTAGTATCAAGCCCAAGCAGTTGTTAAAGCATTGTTCACAGACATTATTCCTAGGTTTGGACTTTCCAAGTCATTACAGAGTGATAATGGACCTGCTTTTGTTTCCAAAGTGACACAAGGAGTTTCATAAGCCTTAGGAATAGCTTATTATGGTCATATCTCTTGGCATCCTCAAAAGATCAAAAGGGCCAATTTACATATTAAAACCAACCTGGCAAAACTATGCCAAGAAACCTCAGAGTCTTGGCTAAAACTGTTATCTATTACTTTACTAAGGATTAGAATTGCTCCCAATGCCTCTGTACAGCTAAGCCCTCATGGAATGATCTATGATAGGCCATTTCCAACCTCAGATCTAGTCACTGACATTAAGACACAGGAAATGATTGACTACATCATCAATCTAGATCAAGTACATAAAACTTTACTAGAATATGCCAATAAAGTTCTTACAGCACCAGACTCTAAAACTTATATCTCTAAAATTCAACCTGGGGATCATGTTTTATTTGAAGTTTGGGAAAAGGAATCACCTTCAGATCAGTTTCTCCCTAAATGGAAGGGCCCGTACTAAGTTCTTCTAAGCATGCTCACGGCTATCAAGTTACAGAGACATACTTGCTGGGTTCATCTATCAAGAATTAAACCTTCATTTTGAGACACCACAGGACTGAAAAGTCAAGGAGACAGAGACCTGTGATCAATACACTTGTGAACCTTTGGAGGATTTATGAATACTCTTTCAGAAAGAATAAGGAGGATGATTCAAGATAAATTAGATAAATTAATTCAGTCTAAGTACATTCTCTCACAGCTACATCTGTCAAAATCAAAGTCAGATTATTCATTTTTTCCTAATCCTTATACTATTTTCCAATGGGAGAACTAATATTTTCCTTGACTGAGTCCAGCATTATGCCAAAAGCATTAACAAAGTTGCATGCTGAATTTGTGGACAATTGCTCACTTCTAGTTCATCTGGATTACCATGGTAGCTGTTATCATTATAGGGGATAAAACTTAAAAATTTTATAGAACAACTACAAAGCACAGAAACAATTTTAAATCTTGCAAACAGGTCTAATGTCTCTCACTGGTCAGTAAATAAGACAGGTCATCAAAGGGGCTGTGGGAAAATTTTTTCTCTATCCACAATTGATATTCTTTAATGACTCTGGCATTGTGGTTCTCTGGAACAACCTGGTGGGAAAAAGTCCTCATTTTTCTGGCATACTGAGCATTGGAATTCTTGTGTGGCCCATGATTTATTTTTGTTATGGGCTAATGTGTCATAGGTCCTTGTAGTACAGTTACAAACAAAGGAGCTGAGTGAGAAACTTGTTCCTTCATTCAACTGTAAATGCCACACTACCCTATGGATTGATCATCCAGGCTGCCATAATCCTAAAACAGGGAAGTTGTGTGAGCCACCTCGCTTCTCTCCTTTCAACAATAAACACAAGTGGAGTGGAGTGCTGGTGCTCAGAGAAATGAGACAAGGCAGAGTGGAGTACACTTAAGGGAGTGTCTTCAAGATTGATGATCTAGGGCATGTATTCTCACTGTCAGGTTACTGTACCTGTGTCTGAAGTTGAGATATGCTACCCACCAATACTGCTGCTTCCTTGGGGTAGAGGAAGTGTGATTTACAGATGAAAGGGACAGGTTAACCAACCACAATAGACCATACAGCCTGATTTACAGGCTTCTTGTAAAAGGATCTTTAGGAAGTTTTTGGAGTGAGTTTCCAGGAAGGGAAAAAGGTTTGAGTAATTTTATGTCTCAAAGCTGCAGATTTTTCTTCATTTTAAAATTTCAGTTTCCTTGTCTCCTTTTTACCTAGCTTTTATTTCCTCTATCCTTCCATAGTAGGAATTGTGTCCCAACTCTGCTGCTTTTTCTCTGGGCTTGTTGAAGTTATTTAACCTCTTCATGCTTGAGTTTTTAACTGAAAAGGAAAGGTCTAAAGCTTATTTTGTTGTTGTGAGTTTAAAAATGAAATCTCTTTCCTGGTAAGCAATCAGTAAATGTTTCCTCTTATTGAATTTTTACTTTAATGATTATTAACTGGAGGGAAGAACAAATGGAAGTTTTCTGCTGTGAATAACCATACCACGCTCAATGGATCATTCTAGAAGTATCTTATAATTTTTCTACTATGACATGTGGGAAATAGGCTTTGTCTTTTCTGTCAAAGCACAAGGCCAGAAAAACTCCAGTTTGGATTAAATAACCTAGACATCTACTTGCTACCCACCCACCTCTGTTAATATCCTGAGCTCCAAGAAACGGTGATGTTCCAAGAGAAGATAAGAAATAAAATAAGAACCAAGGACTTTCGGTTCCAAACCACATCTCCCCTCTAACTTACTCAGGAATGCACCACCCTGTCCTTTGTGCAGCTCAGGTTAACGAACCACAATAGACCATACAGTCTCTGAGTTCAGCCAGTGAATGTAAGGGATAGCTGTTTCCTCTGCATTAGGGCTTAAAATTCGTTCTTCCCTGCCCCTCAGCATGCCTGCTGCCTTGTGTCTGAGGTTGCTTTCTTACTTCTGCAGAAATAAACCTGAACTTTGCTTTGTTGAGACCTCTTGCTGTCTGAGTACATATTTTACAGCACTGACAATTTGAGTCTGAGGGTTTATTTCTAACATGAAACAACATAATATTTTTATACTAGGAAAAATATCTGGATGGTGGTTTAATCTCTAAATTGTTCAATTGATTAAACTACTTCTTTTTAAATAGAAAGTTGGTTTGTTACAACGTAGTTAAAAATGAGACAACATACTGTCAGAGAAAGAACAATATACTTGTAATCAGAAGGCCTGAGTTAGAGCCCTAGTTTTGTTCTATTTATGATTAAAATTTGAATCCAACTGACAAGTGAAAGGTACAAATTACTTAGCAAATCTGTACTTTAGTTTTTTACCTTTATAAAATAAAAGTAATGATGCCTTGTAAATTAATTTCATATGGTTATGATAACAAAAACTATATAATAAACATGAAAATAGTCTGTAAAATGTAAAGTATTACATAAAGATATTTTGTTGCTCCTATTATCATTACAAAGTTGAACTATTCTGATGTTCGTTATTTGCTACTCTAGTCCTTTATTTTATGGGGACATAGTTTATTACTGGAGGTGCCAAGTAACAGCAAGCTGAATGGTATTCTTGATGGTGTGGTCATATCACCTCAGAGCTAAGTTCAGAACTTTAAAATACATCACACAGGCTAATAAAATGCTATTGGGCACAAATGACTTCTGTTTTGACAACTGGCCTTTGTGGATTTAAATTGGTGTCCATGAGGTGTATCGCATTGCACTGCATCATGCAGGGCCATCAGATGTTCTACCTTTGAAGAGAAAATGTATTTCTTGACCTACTGTCACTGCAGTCCTAGTCAATCAGTTCCCTAGTGCTTCTCTTTGTGACTCCAGGCTGTGGAGTCATTTTGTGGTAAAGTTACATTCTCATAGGGTCTTTGATTTTATTTGAAGTTTTCATGCCTGTGCTTGAATTTTCCACATCTTAGTATTTATGAATGGCACTGTAAATGTGATGGCAGTTTTTGAATCAAATCTGAGATTTCCTAAGATCTCTGGTCTGGCTGGTTTCCTAATGGAACAACCTCCAAATAACCCCTTCCCTTTGATTATTCTCAAAGTTAAATTAACAGAATATAAGACACATGCTTCAGCTATGAAGATGCTCTTGTTTTTCATTGAATTGTAGAGATACATCCAAAGTAGCCATTGGATACTTGATGCAGACTGTTACATAGTGCTCTAGACAGTCATGCAAAGGGACCTGCTTGGACCCTTAGATTCTGAGATTCTGGTCTTGGCATGATCTTGACCATGGAAATGCAACTCAGGGTCAGTGTCAATTGCAACACAGTATAGCAATAGGATTTCCTTACTTGAATATTAAGGGATGAAGAGAAAATAGGCTACCCCTGAAGGATGCCATAGCTAAAGGTAATACAGCAGACCATGAGAAGAAAATTATAATAATAAAGAATTAGTACTGCAATGCAGTGTATTAGTTTTCCTACTTTTTTGTATTTTCCAAGTTTCATATATCACACATATATTATTTGTCAACAGAAGAAATGACAAATGGTACAGTGAGACAGTCAAGGAAATAGGATAACTTCTTACACGATGATGTCTTCTTCAGCTTTTCTGGTTAACCTTTAAGTATTTTTATTAGTGTGTGTTTGAGTATGTACATAGTGATTACCTTCACTAACTCGTGGAGAGTTAGTACATGTACGTAATAAATCTCTGTTCACCTTCTACTCTTCCTCTTTTCTCTCTTCCCTTCATCTCTTGGTCTCCTTCCTCCTTGTAAAAGATCTATCTCCCTGTTTTCTATTACCTATCTTTTATTTCGGTCTTTAATCTATGAATATTTTGGGTTTCTCATAAGAGAGAAACCATGGAATAAAAAACATTAGAAACAATACAGAACTTCATTAAGCAAGATGGTAGGAATTCAGCAATGCTTGCTATATTGCATATTGTTGTCTCCAAATTAGTTGTTCTGGTTACCAGACATAAGCATGCAAAATTGGTCAAGGAAAAAAAAATTTAAGCATTAACTGTTCCTTTCAACAAACCAATATAACAATATGTAGTATAACAACCGTTGTTCATCCCTATCATCTTGCTTTGAAATCCTGTATTGTTTTTATTGTTTTACGTTGTTTTGTTTTTGTCTTCATTGTTGTCATTTGTTATTGTTTTTTTCTCTTTTTAAAATAAAAAAAGAGGGGCTGGGGATTTAGCTCAGCGGCAAAGCGCCTACCTGGCAAGTGCAAGGTCATGAGTTCGGTTCCCGGTACCGGAGAAAAACAAAAAACAAAAAAACAACAACAAAAAAACTGTATCTAAAATAAAAAAAGAGAAACTATGACATATTTAAGGTTGTGCATCTGATTTATTTCACTTAACATTATGGTTTTTAAGGTGCATCCATTTTCTTACAAATGACTCAGGTTTACTGAGCAATATGACATTGTATGTAAATAGTGCATTTTCTTTATCCATTCATCTGTTGATGAACATATGGGCCACTTTCAAGATTTAGCTCTTAGGTGTTGTGCTGCTTTAGACTAGGGTAGGACATGTATCTCTATAATATGATGTCTTTAATCCTTTGGGGAAGATATAAAGAAGGAGAATAGCTGGGTCAAATAGAATTTCTAATTTTATCTGTGGAGAAATATCCATACTGATTCCTATAGTTGTTGTACTAACTTACTTTCCCACAAACAATGTGGAAGGGTTCTTTTCTCCCTGAAGCATTCCCAGTATTTGATTACTTGAATATAGCCATTCTTTCTGATGTAAGATGTTATCCCAATGTTGTTTTAGTTTGCATTGCTCTGATGGTCAGATCTGTTGACCATTTTTTTCATGAATTATTGGCCATTTATATATCTTATTCAGAGAAGTGTCTGTTCATTTCAATTTTTTTTTAAATTGGGTCTTCATTTTTAAAAATTTTTATTTTATTTTATTTTTTTGCTACTGGGAATTGAACTCACTACCTCGGGCTTGCTAAGTGGGCGCTGTGCTGCTGAGCTATATCCCTAGTCCTGTGAATTGGGTCTTTTATTTTGTATAATCTGATTTTTTGAATTGCTTATATATTTTAGGTATTAGTCCTCTATCTGAGAAGTAGCTAGGAAATTTTTTTTTTCCCATTCTGTATGTCAACTCTTCCTTATGTTGGCTGTTTCCTTTGTTGTGCAGAAGATTTTCAATTTGATATGAATTCATTGTTGATTCTTGGTATTATGTTTTGTGCAACTGGGGTTCTGTTCAGAACGTCCTTGCTTATGTCTATGTCCTCAAGAGTTTCAGCTATAGTTATCTTCCAGTAGATGAAGTATTTCTCTCTTCATTTTAGGTCTTGTACTCATTTTGATGTTAGTTTAGTATGTGGTGAAAGATAAGGATTTAGATTCAATTTTCTGCATATAGATAATGAGTTTTCAGTACTACTTCCTGAAGAGGCTATCTTTCTTCCAGCATATTTTTTTGTTCCCTCTGTCAAAGATCAGACAGCTAAATGTGTTTGGGGTTGTTTCTGAGTCAGTTCTGTTCCACTGATCTCATGTTTGTGTTTGTAGCATGCTGTTTTTATTGCTATAACTTTGTAATATAACTTAAACTCTGGGATTCTGATGTCTCCTGCTTTGCTTTTTATTGCCCAGTATTAGTTTTGTTATTCTTGGTTATTCTGGTTTCTATGAACTTTAGGATTACTTTTTCTAGTCCTCTGAGGAATGCTGTTGGTATTCTGATCAAGATTGCATTAAATCTATATGTCATTTCTTTGAAATATGGCTGTTTTTGTTTCTTTATGTGAAACCTGTTATGTTTTGTTTATTACAAATGAACAGCTTCAGAATAGAGCTAAATGTAACTTTTCCAAAACACACCAGAAAGGACAGTGTAAAGCACCTTCTGATTAAACACAAACTTCCACTTTGTGATGCAGTGTGTCAATGTTCTGCATACACCTTGATGCCAAGAAAATTTTGAGTTGCATTCTGTTCAAGAAAAAAAAAATTAAGAACTGAACAAGGATGACTACAGGCACATTCCAAGAAAGGAAGTATCTCCCATCAAAACATATTATTTTGTTTTTATACAACATGTTAGCACTCAGAGTTTTAATTTAATTGTACCAAAGGCAAAATATATGTTAAGAGAAAAACTACAGATACATGAATTGTAAAAGTTTGACCTTTGGGTTTATTATAATGTTCAAACCTCTATATAGGAGTTGTTTTTCTGGCTTATGTTATTAGTGTTGACTTTTCCTGTAAAACTCCTGTCTACCTTACATTGTACACTAGACTTCATTGTCTCTTACGTTCCTTGGGTTACTTACTGGTTTATACTTGCCATGGAAAGCTATCAGTAGCAATTTCATGCTTGTACCAAAGAAATCTGAACCTTAATATCTGACATTTTGCCAGTACTTACTTGATAAGGGATTATTGGAACACAGTATGGCTGCTTTGACAATATTGGTTTTTCTTAAGGTATATCTTTGAATTTCTTCATTTTTTTATATCCAGAGGCCAAAATAGTGCCCAGAATATTATATTCACTCAATAAATGTTCTCTGAGTAGACAAATCATAACTATTGCAGAGAAATATGTATTATAGGAACAGGAGTATATTAAAAAGAAAACATAACGACAGGGGCAACATTATCCTGATGTGAAGCCATTAGATGGTTCTCATTATGTGGATGCTGGGATCTGCACTACATTTTGAAAAAAAAGAACTTAAGGTACTGTAAAGAAGTGAACATTTTGAACAAAAGTAGACAAACTTGATTATTTAGAAAGCTATCCTGTATGTAAAATTGTAATATGTTTACCTTAAGTGGTAAATAAGGATGTAATGGAAGTAAAATATGGATGCTGTTAGATTACTCTTTGAAAATCTATGTAATTCTTGCTGACAGATTGGATGCAGGCATGCCATGAGAAAAGAGAATGAAGAATCATTCCTAGTGTTTTGTTGTGAGCTACAGGAATGTGCCATCCTTTGAGAAAGAGAATAGGAATAGAGAGGATGTGTAGGCAGAAGGATAATAATTGATTTTGGTTAAACTAATAATGTGAGCTATTGATTAAACATGAACAATGCTTGGTAATAAATTTCTCATTTATTTATAAGAATCTACAGTTCAGGGGAGATATTGGAGCTGAAGATGTAGAGTGTAACTTGTCACTGAATGCCACTGAATAAATAAACTTAAACCATGGGACTGGGTCATAGAGAAATAGAGATAAAGACAGATGTAGTGAGAGAAAGAAAAATCAGAAAGAGAGAGACAGAATATAAGTGGTACAGGTGGGTATGGGTTTAAATGAAAGAACAGAATTTGAATAGGGAAGAACAGGGGAGCATTCAGAGAATAAGGAGAGTATTTGGTCTTACTCAGAATTAAGCCCAGTACACCGATTAGAAATGAAGAAAAAGGAGGACATTTCATACACATGCAGAGAGACCAGCAAGTGGATTAGGTGAGGAGAGGCTTGTGTAACTGAGGGGGAGGAGTAGGGAGGAGATGCTGGCAGTTTGAATAAGGAGAAGCTCAGAATTAACAGCTGGGTTTGTGGGAGAACAAAATTATAAGGGACATGCTGAGAATCTATTTGAGATTCATGCTGAGAAATAGTAGAAGTCAGCAGGGCCAAGTGCTTGCTGTTATCCATCCTCTGATACTCAGGTGTAGGCATGGATTAGGCAGACAGCTGTATTTAACCAGAACTAACATCTGTCAAGTGAGTATAAAAGAGAGTAAGAAAGTGAATGGATAGAAGAAGCAAGTTCAGAATTACAGGCAATGTGCACACTATTGTGAAATGAGCAAATTTCTCAAGACAGCATCATTACACAGCACAATTTATGATATTTCCAAAAATGTTTCACTGGTGCATAATCATTTTCTGATGTCTTTCAAAATCAGTGCTGTCACATTTCCCAAACAGAACTTTTCTCAATTTCCCATATGTAGGACATATTATAAAAATTGAGGGTTGATTTTTCTGTGCTGATTGCAATAAACTTTCATGGATTATTTCACTAGGTGCGAGGGACATTTCCTTTATATTTATTATAGGCAGCTAAGTTAGACACAAATTAATACACAGTCAGTGAGGGATGTGGCCCTCAAGGAAGTTAATATAAAAAATAGAGATATTAGATTGTGGCTGGAGGCAAGCCTAAGAGAGCCAGGCCTCAGGATGGGGAAGCAATAGCAAGGCCTGCATGTCTTCCAACAGATAAATAGCAACTGGAGATTATACTGTGACTAGCACCACCTGGTCAGTGGGCCCAAGGAGGCATTAGATGCATAGGTGGTTGACCAGACTCCCCTCCTTTTCCGACAATTCTTTTGGAATGGTTATTCCTGAACCCTTAGGAAAGGGTGCTCATCAATGATAAGTATTCCTTTTAGACCATGTACCTCTATCCCTGGGTTAGAAAGGAATCAGAAATTATGCTTTCCTGGGAAGACATCCTATCAGGGTATGTCTGGCAAGCAAGACCCTCATACTGAGATAGTGGAGAGATTCTATCCCTGGGTGATATTGAGGAGAGCTATCTTTAAAAAGATGCATATTCATGAGCTCTAAACAATATAAAGGATCATCTTCAATCTGCTTTTTGATTTTATATCTCTCAAAAAGTAAAAAAACACTATGTTCCAGTCCCTTGGCCATTGGTTTAATTTTCTGTTTGCAATTCATTGTATTGAGAGTCAATTGTCCTTGGAGGTATGATTTGTTAAGGACTGGTGATCCACCAGGGGAAAGCCTTTGGTCTGAATTTTCTTTCTGCTGTTGAGATAGTGAAGATTTGAAAAGCAGTGAAAAGCTCCATGGATAAAGTTCTGTGTCTTGCATAGAGTTATTCTGTCACTTCTCCACTGCCCTTCTGCTGAGAAGAATGCAGTTTTCCGCAGCAGTAATTCTTGTGTCTGTGTCTGTGGCTGCTGGATTCCAGGTTTTCTGCTTTCCAGGCTGGTGAGTGTCTCCCTTGCTACAACCCCTCTGTGTCTGGCTCCAGAATGAAGCTGGCCTTCATGGCTCCCTCTGATTTACCCTTGGGCCATATTCTTAAAAAGTGTTCTAGACTTAATCTTCAAACTTTCAAGAATAAATGAAAGGGGCTGGGGATTTAGCTCAGCGGCAAAAGCGCCTGCCTGGCAAGCGCAAGGTCGTGAGTTCGGTTCCTGGTACCGGAGAAAAACCAAAAAAAAAAAAAAGAATAAATGAAAAGTTTTAATACCAACTTGTCTGTCTGTCCTTAAGATAGGGCAAAACTAGGAACTAGGGGGTATCTTCACTTCTTTCACCTCTGCCTCCTGTCAAGAATCCACTCAGACAGGATGATTGACTGGTTTGAGATGGAGCCATTAGAGCACTGATGATTTCACTTGTAAAACAGAAAATATTCCTAGGGGCCCTTATGAGTTTAATAGTTTTAAGCAGAAACAGATAATACGGAAGATCCACAGACCTGTCTCCAATAGACTGCCACTCTCTTGCCATGAGTTCTGTCCAGAACACGTCACCAGGCCGGCACCCATTCTATACTCAAAAATATGCTCACTGAAGGCTGGAAAAGGAAAACCTTTTAGTTAAGAATGATCCAAGGACTCACAGGATCGTAAGAAAGGGTGCATAGATGTGGCAAAATGTAAAGCCCAGTTCTGGCCACCTCTTTCAGCTCCTTCAGTTCACTGCTGCTAGGACTGGATGAGGTCAAACCTAAGGAACACCATAGGTAATGGGTACAGAATGGTCAAGGATAGGCAGAGATGATTTCTATCCCCTTCCTTCTTTCCAAAATGAGAATTGTAGATAGACATCTGTATCAGGACAGATTTGGGTCTTAGCAGGCATTCTTCTTTCCCTACCTTTTGGAATACATACTTAGTAGACTGTCTGGCATGAGTACCTCCTAGAAAAATAAAATAGTTGCCAAAAATATTTAAATTACAACACTATACTTTTAACAGTCTGTTCCTTTAGAGGAAACAGTTACACGTGGCTATCAAAACAGCATCTTTGGCTATCAGCTTCATGCTACCAAACAACTGCGGCTGTCAAAACAGTAGAGGGGTCAAGAATCCTGTATTTTAGTAAGGTAAACCATCAGGCTAGGTCTCTTCTTAAAAAATAGCCCTCTCTTTCATGTGTTAAAAAATTATTTTTTCTCTCTTTGTCCTTCTCTTTTTGGTGTTAATTTCTTACAAGGGGTCAGTGTTAATTGGTGACCCATAGAGAAAGTTCTGATAGTATATTTATAATTACAAACTTAAAAACTGTAAAAGGGGTGGCCAATACATCTATGAGTATGCTCTGATTTAAAAGTTATATTTGTCCATCTGTCTGCTTAATCTATTTTAATAGCCAATGAAAACACCTACAGCTGCTTAATTTAAAAAAATATGTTTTTATTATTATGCAACTGTTTCTTTTCCTTTTAAATTTTTTCTGATTTTTTAAAGAAACCAGTTGTACTGGTTTTCAGGAAAGGCTTGAGGGTTACATAGGACTTATAAATAAAAGCCTTAAATTTTGATGATGTAAAAATTACATATAATTTAAATTAGCATGCATTTTAACTTTTAGGTGCAGGGGTACCGCATTTCACAAACCGAATTTGTTCCACAGTTCTGGAAAAGATGGCTGCTCTCATGTCTGTGCAGGAAAGCTTGCTGTGGTCAGGTAATTAAGCCCAATACTTTTATGCATTATTTCACTAGATGCCAGGGACATTTCCTTTATATTTATTATAGGCAGCTAAGATAGACACGTTAATATACAGTAAGAGAGGGATTTGGCCTTCAAGGAAGTTAGCACAAAAAAATAGAGGCATTAAAATTGTAGCCAGAGGCAAATCTAATAGAGCCAAGCCTCAGGATGGAGAATAGCAAGGCCTGCATGTCTTCTTAGAGATAATTAGCAACTTGAGACTACACTGTGATTAGCACCACCTGGTAAGTGGGCCCAAGTAAGCATTAGACACTAGGTGAGTGATCAGAACACCTGGAACCACACTCCCCTCCTTTTCCAAGAATTCCTTTTGCTCTCTCTGTGTATCCTTGTTATGTGACTCATTTCCCTACTGGATCAGTATCAGTTAAGTGTGTATACCTGTAATCCTATAGGGTGATTGTAATTTGACGCATGTTATGTGTGCATTTATATTGCTGTATAAATTAGATCCAACAAAGGACCTTGGCAGCCACCACTAGGAATCTCCTAGAAATCCAGGAGCTGTTCCTCTTCCTGTTATTGTCAATAAACTCTCCTAACTTTCTCCTTTGATTTGTGACTTCATTTCTCCATTTTGTGAAATTATGAATTCAGCATGTTTACTATCTATTGGGCTGGGAGTTATATTTCTCCCATATCACAATTAGTTTAACCAGTGACCTTTAAAATCATTCCTGATCATGACAGACTATGAAAGGGCCTAGGTACAATTTGCCCTCATGAAAAATCTACCGGGGTTTTATTGAGTGGGAACACACTGAGGAAAATGTTGCTCTTTTCTAGGGGAGGAAGCTGGCCCCATAAGTCCCATGAGGGTGGCTTTCTCTCTCAGCCTTCCCTTCTCAGCTTCCACCAATGCCCTTGTGAGGCTGCCGCAAGACAGCACAATCTTAGAGAAAATGGAAACCTTAAGGACAGACAAGGAGATTCACATTCCAGCAGTAGAATACTTTTTGACTTGCTCCATAACATTGCTGCAGCCTGGCAAAATGTGCCAGCTGTGATGAAATGAAATCCAATAAGCCAGGTACAAAAATAGGTTTAATGCCACAGTGTGAGCAAAAAGGAAGCTGAGAAATAAGGTTACAGGACTGTCAGTGTGGCACATTTAAGCCTCTTTAGACTCTCCTGGGGACGGTGATGTCCTTGCTATTCGTAGTATAAACTGGGGACTATTCAGTCCAACTCACTTTTATTTAGGTACTTTTCTCCCTTTTCTTGTACAAGCACCCTCTTATGAATAAGGGTTCCAAGGTCTCAGAAGCGCCTTTCATTTTATTATCAAAATGTAAATCCTCTTAATGTTTTCCTGAAGTTGTAGGAGGTGTACTAACTCTTCTAGGGGGCCTAATAAACATTTAACTAATTAACATTGTTAAAGTAAAGCCTAACATTCATAAATGTGTGTTGACCCAAAGGACATAGTGGCTGTAAAGGGCTTAAGTCAAGGATGTGGACAATTGCCATATTTGTATGACATTTGTCCTGAAGGACTAAGATGGCTCTGTGGGGTCTAGTCAAGTCTGTCTTTGCTTAATGCCACAGTGTGACATTTCATGGCCTGAGGGTGGGAGGAAAACCGAACCCTCCCCAAAAAGAAGGTAATAAACAGCCAAGGAACACTGAGGCGTTCTCCTTAATCTCCCTCTGGCAGACCTAGTAAAACCCAAGCTGAAGTCACACTGTTTGGAGTATAAAGACAAGGCCCAAATGTTCTTAACTCCCTCCCAGGAAACACTCAATCCAGCTGAGTGTAACATCAAGAATTTAATAAAGTAAAAGCAAGTTCTCCAGTCAAACCTCCTGCTGGTTCTTTATAATATCAAAATGAAAATATGTTTAATTTGGTGGTGTTGTAATCAAATTCATTATAACACCCAAACATGTTCTATGCTTTCCCCCCTTGGATATTATATTGCTACCGATTGTGCGGACTTGGAAGGGGTAAAATTGCTCACTTGTAGAATGCTGATTAATTCTGACCACTGAGGTATTGTTCACCAAATTTCATAAGCAGCAATTTATAAAATGGTTATTTTAAAGTGAAAATGCAGTGACTAACCTGAATTATTGATTTAACAAAAAGTTTAGTAGATAATTAACTGTGCAGTCTTGTTATAAGCCCACATAAGGAGCTGTTTGTGCATGTTCTCAGTATAAGTGTGAAAGCTTAGGCTACCAGGTAATTACTACATGTACTGCTCTGGTGGTCCTCTGGGGGCTGCCCACATGATGGGTGGGACTTCCATCCACAAGGCTAGAGAAAGAGACAAAATAAGCACACGAACAACGGAACCTTAAAGAGTACAGTGTACAACAGAAGGGTGATAGATAAAAGTAGAGTTAATTCAAGCTTCTCTTTTGCTTTATTTGTGTTATATTATTACTCCTTCTAGAAAATTGTTGTCATTTTCTACATAGTATAGCTGTCTCATATTTCCTTCTTCTTTTAGAAGATCGTGATTGACTAGTTCCATTAGAATAGGTGAAAATGAGAATTCATTTAGGACAGCCAGGCTAGATCATTCACACCATATGAAGATGCAAGCAGGCATGTGTAGAGTGCAGCATACCTACAGAATGGCAGGTGATTTGTATGCACTGTTGTCTAAACTGCCCAAATGATGAAGGCAAAGTACTAGCTAAAAATGTTAAGCATTAAGAAGGTACTGATATATTGGGAGACAGAAAACTGTGTCAGTACATAAGAAAAGCCATCTATCAAGATCAGAAAGGCTAGCATGGTCTTGATTGCTGATTATTACTTAATATATCAGTTCACAGCCAACCGAAGAAAGAGTAACCCCAAAGTAGAATGGAAACACAGACGTCAGCCATCTTGGAATTCTGTGAGGTGACTGATTAGCTGCTTTATTTACCAATTCAGGCTCTGAAGAGATTACTGTTTGAGCTTGCCATGTTATGTCAGTGTGCATGTCGGTAGATTGGGTGTGGCTGTCTCTTCTTGCAACTAATTAGTAGAATAAAATAATCATCTGTCTACCATCTTCCTCTCCTGTTTTATCAGCATATTTCTTAGCTTCTAGTAAATAGGAAGTGTGGTGTGCTTTTTTCTTTTTAATAGGAGGCTGCATTTGGCTTTGCTCTGATTTGTAAGTAATCTTGGGATAAAGTGATCAGCTATGTACATTCAGCAGGACTTTTGAAATTCAAACCCAGCGCAGAATTCTAGGATTTGGATTCATTAAAAAGAAGTGAGTACACAGTTATACGTAGTGTTTCTCAGCCAAGATAAAGCATGGCCAGATTATTAGCATCTCATAGAATGTTTTAAGTGTAAAAAAGGAATAACGGCTCTAGCTCACTCTCAGAGCATTACTACTGGAACATTTACGATAGTTTCTAATTTCATCATCATCATCATCATCATCATCCCTTATATTTCTATGGAACTTGGACATTGAAAACTTTCACCTAGCTTAGTACAAACTCTGAACTACGCATTAAATTTATATGGTAGAAAAGTGTACACATGACACTCTGATCACCTTCAACAACTTATAATCTGTGTAAAACAGTATTAGTCCATGTTATATTGGACCCTAAGAACTCATTCCTTGTCTTTGTGAATCAACACTAACATCTCTGACACTGTATTTATAGGATTAGGAAGGTCTCATAAATGCTGTTCAAAAAACCAGGGACTCAAGATGATAACTAAACCTCAAAGAACCACAAAGTAATTAGACATGACATACCCGATTCTTTTCCCCCAATTCCCTCCTCTTCCTTCCACAGCTCTTCACCTCCTTATTTACAAAAGCTTTGTTTCCATTTTTCCTTCTATTCTCTTTTTCTTTTTCCCTTCACTTCACTCCCCTTCCCTCTCTCTTGATCTTATTTGAACATTTCCTTCCATTTTACAATATCTATTGTATATTTTGGTCCTTATTTACCCTTTTGGTTTCTCACACCACAGAAATAATATATTTAAATATATGTGTCGGATTGATTTCACTTAAGAGTATGATATCATGGTGCATCCATTTAAATAGAAATGTCTCAAGATTATCCTTCTTTATGGTGGAGTAGTACTCCATTATATATACAAATACATTGTTATCTATTCATTGGTAGATAGGCATTTGGGTGGTTCAAGATTCAGCTATTACAGACTGTGCTGATATAAGCATGGGTGTGCATATCTTTCTGGTTTCACTTATTTATACTGAAAAGTTACCATGAAATAAGCAACATGGTACTGGCAAAAACACACACAAGAGTCAATGGACCAGATTAGAAAAAATTCCTAATACTCAGCCACCTTAGATTTGACAAAGGGATCAAACATGTTCACTGGAAGAAAGGTAGCCTCTTTAATAAATAGTGCTGTAAAACTGGCTTTCCAGATGCCAAAGATTAAAACTAGACCCATATCTCTCACTCTGCACTGAACTAAAATCAAAATGGAGGAAAGATCTAAATATTAAAATAGAAGCGGTACATATGCTGGAAGATAGAGTAGGCAGAACTCTTATAGATGCTGGTATAGGCAAAGACTTAATGAACAAAACCTCAGTCACACAGGAAATATTGCAAAGAATCAACAACTGGGATCTCACGTTATTAAAGAGCGTCTGCATAGCAAAAGAAATCACCAGCAGAATGAAGAGATAGCCCACAGTATGGGAAGATTTTTGCCAGCTGTTTCTCAGACAAAGGATAAATCTCTGGAATAGATATTTATAATTATAAA
>NW_004955432.1:5946774-5948772 GCF_000276665.1 Chinchilla lanigera
CTCTTGAAGACGTTGGTAGAGGCAAAGACTTCATAAACAAAACCCCAGTCACACAGGAAATATTACAAAGGATCAACAACTGGGATCTCAGGTTACTAAAAAGCTTTTACACAGCAAAAGAAATCACCAACAGAGCGAAGAGTTATCTCACAGTGTGGAAAAGATTTTTACCAACTGTTCCTCAGGCAAGGGATAAATATCTACAATAGATATTTATCAAAGAACTAAAAAAAAAAAATCAGACTCCCTAAATTTAAAGACCCAATCCAAAAAAGGGCATCTGAAATGAAGACAATTCTCCAATGAAGTACAAATGGCAAATAAATATATGAAAAAATGTTCAATATCACTGGTCATTCCAATGATGTAAATTCAAACAACACTGAGATTCCATCTCACTCCAGAAAGAATGGTTATTTTCAAGAAATCAACCAAGAACAAATGCTTGTGGGGTGTGAGGCAAAATGTACCCTTTTTCACTGTTGATGGGAGTGTAGCCTCGTGCAACCACTGTGGAAATTAGTGTAGAGAGTCCTCAAAAAACGAAAGCTAGAAGTTCAATTTGATCCAGCTATTCCCGTTCTTGGTATCTTCTTGAAAGAATTAAAAAATTCATTTTAAGTAGCACTTTCTATATCAGAGCTTCTACAAGGAGTAAATTCAGGGAAGCATTTAATATTGTAAATCACCAGTATTTTAAAACTATAAAGCCTTATTACACTAAGACATTCTCCCTTCTTATAAATGTTAAGACCTCTTTGAGTGATACAGCCAGGGCCTTTTTAAATGAATGGAATGGCCCAATGAGAAAAAGCTGAAATGTGATTCAGTGGGTCTCAAGGATCACAAGCTCCAGTCCTATCTCTAGTTGTGTGACTCTGAGCAGGAAATTATGTATGTAGACCTCAATTTTTTTCAACTGAAATGAAAAGAAGTTGGGTTAAGAAACATATAAACATACCAGTTAAGCTTTATTAAAGGTTATATTTTTTAGTATTATTTGGCAAATGAAAATCCTATGAACTAACTGGATTCCCTGAATATCCTGTAGAAACATGTACTTTTGTGTTAGCATTTTCACCCACATTTCATTGATCATGTACTTTCTGTTTGATCCATAACATGTCTCAGTCTTCAAAAAGTTCAGTCCCACATTTCTGAGGTGCCTTATGTGTGCCTGGAGGTGAGTGTCACCCTGCTGCATGCAGACCCATGAGGTTCAGCAGTGCCCCATCTGCCAGAGCTTCATCATTGCCCTGCTGGTCAGTGCCACCTTTTTTGGGCACTATCTCCTGGTTTCCCATACTGCAGACTCATGGATGACAGAACCCAAGCCACGTTTCCTGCACTGGAAATAATTCCACATCGTTTCTTTCTTGGATTTCAGACCCAGATTGGAGGCCTGAACTCTGACACCCTCTTCATTGTTCCATTTCCCTTCTCTGGACACAGAATCTGGGCATAAATCTCATAAATTCCTGGGCCACGAATATAGCTCATTGGTTCATGTGCCTGCCCGCCAAGAGCGAGGTCGTGAGTTAGATTCCCGGTACCAAAAACAACAACAAAAAACTCATCTTCCTTGCTTTACCACTTTCTTCTTTTTTATTTTACTCTTTTTTATGGATTATTCAGGTTAATGGGGTCCACACCATCCTCTTAAAAAAATCACTCGTGTCTAGTTCCTAGTAGGTTGTTGTTACTATAACAGCAATCTCAGTTTGAGCCAAGTCAGGGTTCTCTCACCCTTTTACAAATATTTGTTGATGGGAATTAAAATAGCAGTCTAGATATACCTTCTACAATAATTCCCTTCAGTCATAAGCAAAGGGAGAAGAATTTAGCAGGATGCATCCCACCTTCATATTAGAGGGCTCTTGTTCTTGGGTCACGTGGGCATTCTTATTAGAGGTGCTACTAGCCTCATGTCATTACTCTCAAATGTGACTTCAATTCAAAAAGCAGACAGAGAGCCTTAATAACAGTTAGGAAAGTTTT
>NW_004955432.1:5951072-5972382 GCF_000276665.1 Chinchilla lanigera
TATAGCAGCACATTTTGTAATAGCTAAATCTTGGAAACAGCCCAAATGCCCATCAGCTGAGGAATGGATAAAAAAAGTGTTTTGTTTTGTTTTGTTTTGTTTTTTTAATATAATGGAGTACTATTCAGCCATAAAGAAGAAGGAACTTGAGATTTTATATGTAAATGGAGGAAACTTGAGACCATACTCATAAGTGAATAAATCAAACCCATATATGTAAACATTGTATTGTCTCATTAGTGTGAGAAATTGAATTAGTAAATAAGGTCCAAAATGTACAATAGACACAGTGAATTGGTAAGAAACTGTTCAAAAGAAAAAACAAACTGTGACTGGGAAAGGGAAATGGAAGGAAGGAAAAAAGAAAAAAAATGTAGTTTGCACAAACTATCATGCCTATATTTGAACTCTGAATAACTACTATGAAGACCACAATATGCAATGTATTACTTATTGCAACTGTCCTACAATGTGTTTTGAAATCCCATTTTATTGTCATTTTTATTTTTTTCTTTTTAAAATAAAAAAGGAAGTGAAAAAAGAAGTAATACCTTTCTCTTTGATAACTGTCAAATTCACTTTAAAATACATTATCATATTTTATTAATTTTCTAATAACTTTTCATAGCATGTGTGACACATACCAGAGAGGATACCACTGCATTTTGTTAAATTCTATCTACATAATGCTTAGTTTAGTCTAAAGAAATTAAATATTTTATTGTGGCTATCACACATATTATTTAATGAGGGAGCATATGGAAATTTTAGGTGCTACTTTATTTAATTATTTATTTATTTATTTTTGTCTTTTTCAGACAGGGTTTCACTATGCAGTTTAGTCTGGCCTTGAACGAATTTTGTAGCCAGGCTTGCCTTCAACTCACAATGATGCTTCTGCCTCAGCCTCCTGAGTGCTGATATTACTTGGGATTACAGGTGTGAACCACCACACTCAGCATTTCTTTTTTTTTTTTTTTTGCTAATTTTTTTAGAAGGATCTATCTAAACTGGGGCATACTCTATATGCTATTTCCTCGCATATTTTCATTGCTTTACATATGCACAAATTAACGGAAAGTGAAATCAGTCATTTTCTACCTGTGCCAGTATTGTCTCATTATGCTTGAAAAATTTAATTTTGGATCATGAGAAGTGAGAAAATATTTTTGACTGAATAAGTTTAATAGATCTGTGAAAAATCTGTATTTGTTGCAAAACTAGTTTATGCTATGATCTTCTACCCCAATAGAAAAAAGCCTAGGCAAAACTTATTCCATAATTAATTAGTATGTAAATAATTTTTGGCTACCTCATTCTTTCTCTATTACAAGAAAATGTTTATATTTTGTCTTGGACAATATTTTCTTCCATCTTGCTCTTCTCTTTAGCAAAAAAACTCATTCTTTGTAGTCTCCCCAGAGTTGATCATATCATAATTTTTCTCATTATTTTACTTTGAATCTACTATTTGCTTTTTTAAAATTTTATTTTAAAGGAAAAAGAACAGAAACAAAATAACAAAAAAAACCCACAAGCTTTTGATTATTATTTTTTCAAAAACTATTACCTATAGACTTCACTTTGCCAGGGTACTATTCATTGTTAGTAGTATCTTTTAAAATGTCTGGTTATGTAAATTTATGTAAAACAAGGAAAACCCATGAATGAAGTAGTGATTTGAATTTTTTTTTAAAAAAATAAGATGTTGCACTAACTATTTGTAGCCCACATTAATACAAGTGGAACAACAATATCAAACCCAATGAATCTCTTAATGCTGGCATCTAATATGTTGGACACATGATTGTCACCTTTGTATGTTTGCAGAAAATGCACAACTCTTGAATATTCTTTTTTTCATTATTGTTGTTTTTCTATCATTTGGTATAAGTATTTGCCACATAGTGCTAAAGTATATATAGTGACAATAGAAACCATAATAAAGACATATGCCAACATTCCTACTGCAACATTAAATATCTCTATCAATCATACTACTTATAAAAGTTATATGCTGATTTTGTGCTTACTTTTCACATCTGTATCCAAACATAATTATGTAAATACACATTTCCTTGAGATTAGGAAAAATAAAAGGCATCCATAGCTTTATGTCACAAATGTAGCCACTATTATTATTTACAGTTGAGTGATGTAATCAGCTGGTTTTTGTATAATTAGTAATGTTTTCTTCTTTTATTTTGAAAGCACACTGATTAAGTCATTATGTATTCCCACTTTGATATTTATGAATAAAATTCTTAGATAAGCAAGAATTAACTTCAGTCTAAATTTCATATGAGAATCTGAGGCTGAATAATACTCATTTAATTTTAAAATGATAAAAAGCAATGCAATGGACTTTTATGCTGTAGAGTTATATAGAAGGAAAATATTTTAGCATATAGAACTTCAATAAGAGGAAAATATTCTGCATTTGGGAGCCATTGAAATCCCAGAAGTTTATAACTCTCTCAAAGATGCTTGTTGACCTACTCAGAATAAAAATTTTCTGATCACAAGTCAAATATCATAAATTCCCTTTCTGTAGCCTCCAGGGCTAAAAAGTGATGCTCATGTTGATATAAATTTTATTTGCCACCTTCCCTAACTTTATGACCTTTCTATCCTTGACCTACTTATATAAAACAAACAAATAATTTTGCCTATAGATTTACTTGTTCCCTAGTATTGAGCATAAAGTGTGGGTAGTTTAAATGTAGGAATTGAGGATAGACAGTAGGTACATAAAGGAAACAAATTAGGGAGTAGCTATTTGCTTTACAAAAACATTCATTAAATTTTATTTAAAATGATCTTTTACACTTTAAAAATCATGATTGATTTAATCATACAACTTAAAAGCTATTGTTACCTTCAGATCAGTTGCCCAGATTACCAGACACAAGCATGCAAAATTGATCAGAACATAAAAAATTTTAAGCATTAACTATTCCTTTCAATATACCATCAGACATTAGCAATACAGTTATCACAGTTATTCATATACATATTTATATTTTGACTCACTTCTTTCTTTTCTCTTTCTTTCCTTTATCCCAGTCCTTCCTTCCTTTCAGCAATTTCTTTCTCTTTCTTGTCAAAAAAATTTTTAAAAACTAATATATAAATTTAAATATAGTGGGTTTGGAATATAGTGCAATTCAACTTTGGTCTGTCAGGTATGTAGATTCAGGTTTTTATGCAAGAAATATTGAGTGTGTCACTCACAGCATTAAGAAAATACACTTGCCCTATTTCAGGTGGCATTATTTAATACTAACCACATCAACATTACTGGCGAGAAGCTGGAGTATTTTAAAATAAGTCTCGTTTTAACAATTTCTCCAAAACTGTTTTCTAATACTGTGGGATAAAGGACTGAGTCAGAAGCCACAGGATGCCAAATTGATGTTATTGTTAGAAGATATGGTTCTATCCCACCGCTGAAGAAATTATTTAAGGAAACAGCAGTGTATAACATATGCAGGGAAAGTAATACTATTTTATGTTCTTTTTGTGATTTCACCTTTGCAGGCTAGAAAGTAAGGCTGACAATGGTTAGACTGTGTAAAGTATCTCTTTCTGAAATGCACTCTCCCTTATAAAAGATAGAATAAATTATATTAATATTTAAACAGAAAGTACATTTTGACTTAAAATATGTTAAAAAACTAAAGGTGATTTTTATGATGATTCAAAATATTTCAGCTACTGTTGCCTGAAACAGACAAATTTTATTTTTGAGAAATAAAATTTAAAAGCTAAAAGGGCAGGTAGCTGCATTTGGAACCCTTGTTCTGAAGTGATTATGATAATTTTTTTGGATGAATATGTTCTGCATAGTCTTATGCAACTGAGTTGTTTTGTTGAGATGTTTTATATTGATCTGATTTATTGTGTTGGAAATAACAAAATACCACTTCAGAAGCAAAAGCACAAGATGCTGCATTTTAGAAATAACTATTTAACTATTAAATTTATTGGTACAATTTATATATGCATAATGATCATTTTCATCATAGGGAGTTTGTACCTGTACAGGATATATCTCGGTTCCTCTTTTTTTCCTATTCCCTTCCCCTCTGTCGAACACCTCTCCTCCTTATTTACAAAGCTTTGCTTCATTTTATTTATTTTTTTCTTTTCTCTTACTTTCTCCTTCCCGTCCTTAGTGTCCATTTCTATTTGGACAATTTCTTCCTATTTCATGATATCTATTATACATTTAGGTTCTTATGTACACTTTCAGTTTCTCATACCAGAAAGACAAGGACATATTTATACATGTGTGTCTGTTATTTCACTTAGGAGTATGGTCTCTAAGTCCATCCACTTAACTGTAAATGTCTGAAGTTTATCCTTTTTTATGGATGAATAGCACTCATTATATTTGAAAAAAACCCCTATCTTCTTTGTCCATTCATCTGTTGATGGGCATTTGGGCTGTTTCCATGTTTAGCTATTGCAAACTGTGCTGCTATAAACATGGGTGCACATACATTGCTGTGGTACAATGCTTTTAATTCTTTTGGAACGATACCAAGAAGGGGAATAGCCAAGTCCAATGAGACCTCTAGTACTAGTTTTTTTTTAAAATTTATTTTTTTATTATTTTAAAGAGTAAAAGAAGGATAACATAGTAATAGGGGGGCTTACCGAATTACAGACAAAGTGGTAGGAAATTATCAATGGAAGTTTTTTTGAGGAATTTATGCACTGATTTCTATAGTTGTTACATAAGTCTACACTATCACCAATAGTGGAGAAGGGCTCCTTCCCCAAAGTCTCACCAATATTTATTTTTGGTTGATTTTTTTTGACGATAGCCATTCTGTCTGGAGTGAAATGGGATCTCAGCTTTGTTTTGATTTGAATCTCTCAAGTGACAAGTGATGCTGAACATTTTTTCATATATTTATTTTCATTTGTACTTGTTCATCAGAGCAGTTGTCCATTCATTTAAGATGCCCATTTTTGAGTAGGTCTTTAAATTGGGGAGTTGAATTTTATATATTCTAGATATTAGTCTTTTGTCTGAGGAACAAATGGGTAGGATGTTTTTCCCAGTCTGTGGGTTACCTTTTCACACTGTTATTGATTTCTTTTCTGTATGAAAACTTTTTAGTGAGATGATATCTCAGTTGTTGATTCTTTGTAGTGTTTTTCACGCAGAGTTTTGTTTATGAATTCTTTGCCTACACCTATGTCTTCAAGAGTTTTGCCTATTTTATCCTCCAGCAGATTTAGTGTTTCTGCTTTAATGTTTAGATCTTTGATCCATCTTGATTTTAGTTTAGTACATGGTGATAGATATGGGTCAAATTTTAATCTTCAGCATGTCAAAATACCGTTTCTCCAGCACCATTTATTAGAGAGGCTATCTTTCTTCTAGTGAATGTGTTTGGCCTCTTTGTCAAAGATAAGCCTGCTGAGTATATTTGGAGTTGTTTCTGCATCTTCTAATCTGTTCCATTGATTCTGAGGTCTCTTATTTTTGACAGTACCATGATGTTTTTTATCACAACAGCTCCATAGTAAAATTTGAAGTCAGGAATTTTAATGCCCTCTCTGTTGTCTTTGTTGCCTGGAATTGATTTTCTTGTTTTATGTTTCTTCTGTTTCCAAATGAATTTTAGGAACGTTTTCTCTAGTTCTGTAAGGTATGCTAATGATATGTTGATTGAGGTTGCATTAAATATGCTTAACAATTTTGGGAGTATGGACATTTTTCTGTTAGTTCTTCCTACACATGAGCAAGGAATATCTTTCCATTTTATGATATTCTCTTAATCTCATTCTTTAGACTACTGTAGTTTTCTACATAGAGGTCTTTTACTCCCTTTATTAAACTGATTCCTAAGTATTTCATTTATTTCAATGCTATTATTAAAGGCATAGTTTCCCTAATTTCTCTCTTACTGAGTTTGATTTTTGTGCACAAGTGTGTCATTGATTTTTGAGCACTGACTTTGTATAAATAATATAAAATACCAACATTTATGGCTAATCCACATTGCACACACAGATTGTTATGAATTTACATATATGCACATCACAAATAACAAACATAATATTGAAGCTTGCATGCTTAAACATTTATTAATTTTTCTCATAGAGTGTATTGCCAATAGTTCATTTGAATTTCTAATAATTCAGTCAGCTGTATTTGATAAATGAGTCATGAAATTTTCACATTTTTATCATATTGATACAAAAATAAAAAATTGCCCTAGATTAATGTATTACATCTAGTAATTCTGAGTATAATAATGACTCCTGACTACATATATTTTAGGCTGTTTTTTTTTTTCCATGTAACTTGCTCTGCCTTTGAATAGTCCTTATACAAATCATAGATACATTCCACTAATCACAACCAAGAAGAAAACTTAAATAAAAATATCATGAGGTTGTTCACTTTGGAAGGTTGTTTTCTCCAGTGGTTTAGAGAGCTTTTTAGTAAATTTATATTTTCCAAATAAATATAATAGAACCATTTATTGAGTGACAGTTTGAATCCCTGCTGCTCAACTTACCGGGCATATAAATGTGGACAAATTTATTAGATTTTTAAAATTAAGTTTATTGGTACATTTTCAGTGTATATGATGATCACATTCATCATAGGGAATTTGTACCTGTACATGGTATATCTCTTTTTGTTAATTATTTTTATTTAAAAGAGACTAATAAAAAAAAAACAATAGTAAAATACCAACAACATAGACAAAAACAAAGCAAAGCAAAAACAAAAAAAAAAAATGATAACTGGGTTTCAGAACAAAATGATAGGAATTAACAGTGGTTGTTATATTACATATTGTTATCTTCAGTGAAGTCACTCTGATTAGCAGATGTAAGAATGCAAGATCGATCAAACCATGATTCTTTTTTCTCCATTCCCATACTCTGCATTCAACCTCTCTTCCCCTCCCTATTTACAAAACCTTAGGTTCCATTACCCTTCTTTTCTTTTCTTTTCTTTTTTTTTTTACTTTCTTTTCCTTCCTTTCTTTTCTCCCCTCCCAGTTCCCCTTCCAATTTGAACACTTTCTTCCTATTTCACAATATGTATTATACATTTTTGTGCTCGTTTACACTGTCAGTTTCTCATACCCGAGAAACAAAATGATATTTACACATGTATGTCTGATTTATTTTACTTAGGAATATGTTCATAAAGTACATTTATTTACCTAGAAATATCTCAAGATGATCCTTTGTGGCTGAGCAGTACTACATTGTATTTAAGAAAAAAAACCTACATCCTTTGTATGCATTCATTGGTTGATGGACATTTGGGCTGTTTAGATATTCAGCTATTACAAACTGTGCTGCTGAAACATGGGTGTGCATATATTGCTGTGGTATGATGCTTTTAATTCTTTTGGAAAGATACCAACAAGGGAAAGAGCTGGATCTAAATGGCATCTCTAGCCCTAATATTTTGAGTACTCTCCATACTGATTTCCACAGTGACTGCACCAGTCTACACTCCCATCAACAGTGGAGAAGTGTTCCTTTTTCTGTACAGCCCTGCTAGTATTTGTTATTAATTGGTTTCTTGACAACAGCAATTCTTTCTGGAGTGAGATGGAATCTCAGTGTTTTTTTTTTTTTTAATTTGAATCTCTTGAGTGATCAATAATGTTGAACATTTTTTTATATATTTATTTGCCATTTGTATTTGTTCCCTCAAGAAGTGTCTATTCATATCATACGCTTAGTTTTGGATTGGGTTTTTAAAGGGGTGATCTGATTTTTTCTGTTCTTTCTATGTTCGAGATAGTAGTCCTTTTTCTGAGGAATAGATGCCAAAACTTTACTACATTGTGGGTTGTCTTTCATTCTGTTTGTAGTTTCTCTTTCTGTGCAAAAGCTTATTAAACCTTTTTTTTTTTTTTTTAAAAGATGAGATCCCAATTGTTGATTCTTTGTGAAAGTTTCTGTACAACTGGGGTTTTATTAATGAAATCCTTGCTTACAGCTGTATCTTTTAGAGTTCTGCCTATTTTATCTTCCAGCAGATTTAGTGTTTCTGTTTTAATATTTAGATCTTTGATCCATTTCCATTTCAGTTTTTTGCATGGTGATAGATACAGGTCTAGTTTTAATCTTCAGCATATAAAAAGCCAGTTTTTCCAGCACCATTTATTAAAGAGGCTATCTTTCTTCTAGTGAATATGTTTGTGTTTGACTCTTTTGTCAAAGATAAGGTGGCTGAGTAAGACTGGCGTTTCAGCTCACCTAATCTGTTCCATTGAATCTCAGGTTTTTTTGTGGTCTTCTTGCTAGTATTATCTGTTGTTCTTTTTTTTTTTTTTTTCCACAGTAGCTTTGTAGTAGAGTTTCATTCAGAAATTGTGATTCTCCTGTTTTGCCTTTGTCGGCCAAAATTGCCTTTGCTATATTCGGTCTTTTCTGTGTTCTAGTGAATTTTAGAATTGTTTCTCCATATCTGTGAAATATTCTGTTGGAATTTTGATTGAGATTGTATTAAATCTGTGTAATAATTTTAGGAATATGGACAAATTTCTGAAAATTTGGATGTATTAATTCTAGAATTTGTAAAAGAAAGATAATCATACCAATGTCTTCACAGGTTTTATACGAATTGCATACATTTTTGCATATAAAATATTTAAAGCTATCACTGGAATGTAATGAACCCTTAGCATTTACCTGCTAGTATTATTTCATGTTGTAGTTAATTAATGAGATATCTTCTGCTAGAACAAAGTTAGTTGAATCTGACTCCAGACTCCACACCCAGTGTGATATATGTTATCCTTCCTGATTTTTAGAGGTAGTATCATCCTTTTCACTTGCTTGTTTTATACATTTTGCCAGCCTTCAAGAAATAGCTTAATCTTATGTTCCTGTGTAAGAGTCATCTGAAAAAGGCTAACCAACAAAGGTTCTTTCTGTTATCATCTTATTTATTTGACATGTTTTCTTAACTAGATGATGTTAATGTCAGGGAGATTTTTATTTTATCTGATCTCTTGCAGGGTATTTGCTTGGTTGCTAATTCACTGTCTTTCTTTCCATCATCATGTCATGAATGATAACTTGATTTCAGGATCTCAGGAACATTGACTGAGTTATTACCCAACTCATCTAACTCTTTATAGTTTGTCAGTGTTGTCAGTCATAACTCACTCATGTATCACTGGCCTCATTCAATCACCATTTTTATTGAGGTTTTTTATTAGAATATTTATGTACCTGTGCATAAAAGGTTATATTTGAAGGATCCCTGAAATGGCATAATTTCTTAAAGTGCTACAAATGATGTGTTCATGTTTTCCTAAATCATTTACTTGTTCTAGAAAAGTTTAGCTTTCATTTGTATGATTTTGTTCTCTAAAAGTAGCATTCAGCTAGGGAACGTGAAAGCTTCATCTTCAGGGTATTATTATTACAAACCTGAGGCCCAGAACAACATCATCTTAAAGTTTTAAGGAAATTTAACTCTATGTTCTGCTCTGTGATGGTAATACAGCTCATTTGATGATCAGATGAAGCAAAGGACTTTAATCTTTTCTGATATTCAAAGTGGCACAGGTCTTTTTCTTTTTTTTTTTAGTCTTTTAATAAGACAAGATTTATATATATTCAGAGATCAAATGTAGCAAAATGCAATTTATTTTAGTATAATTTAATTGATTATTAGGATTTCAAAGAATGACCTTGCTGAATAGGATCAGATAGTTCTTTTATTTTTCCATTTTGAGTATCAAAAGTTGGATTATTTAGGAGAAATGAAAGAGAAGAAAAACTTCAACTTTCAAATAGACATATCAAGTTTATCTACTTTTATAGATGGATCCTGACCCTTTATACAGTGAAATACCAAGGTATCACCAGTGGTTTGGAATATCCTGTCCTCACATTGTGGCCTAGATGCCCTATGGCAGGAGGTCACCTGTGCTTTTGGGATAAAGAAACTCTATTGTTAGCTTCATCATCTTAAGGTTCACACAGAAGGTCAGGAATCAGGAGAGAGCAAGAATTCAAGAGTTTTGGGGCATTGCAGCTACCGCGGTTCTCAGCAATTACTCTTTTAAAAACCAGAGTTGTGGTGCATAAGAAAAAAGAACTGTTCTTTTCTACTCCGTGCAGTTTTATTTGTATTCCATCATATCTCTTGGAAATCTTCCATCCCTTCTCTGAATTTCATAAGCTTCCCTAAAACCCGGCTGCCTTTTTATAGTCATTATTTATTTACTTATCAATCTTCCTAAGTAGACAAGAGTTCCTGGAAGGCAGAGTCAATATCTTACCAAACTCACTGTATATTACAATTTTGTGCCCAAGAAATTGCAGTTTATCAGTTAACACTTACTGAATTGAAAAACTCATAGAGTTAGAATTTTTTCTTATAGAAAAATAGCTAAATTGTATTGTCCAATATATTTTAATTTTGTAGACAAGGAGATGACATGAACTAAATCTGTCTAGGGATAGAATCAATGAAGCATGGAACTCCATAGTTTCCTGGTCCTGTGTGTGCATGCACAGTTGTATATTCACGTTGAGAGGCCAGATGGAAAACACTTGACCAAACTAGATTGATCCTTCACTCTCAAAGTGATGCCCCAGTTACTGTAATCCAGCTCTGTTCTCCAGGTATGGCTGATTAATTCCAGGGAAGACACCTTGGGCATTTGTGAATAATCATTTTAGCTGTGGCTGGGATTTGAACTTGAGCAGACACATCTAGAAGATGAAAGTCATAAGAACTGTGTCAGGGTGACCTTTTTTAGGGGCAGTGATCAATACTGCCTGAGCCACTCTGGGTTTACTCCATCTCTTGTAAGATCTTGTGCCACCTTTTCACTCCAGCTTTGGTCACCAGAATGATTAGAGTGTAAAGCATTCTTCAAAGTAACTGGGACTTCCAACATGTTTGTCCTTAATTAGAAAATGGAGTGGAGTTGGCTGAACGTTGGTAGTAAAAATTTGGATAGGATGGGTTAGTGAAAAGTGCAGAGTAAATTAAATCTAAGACTGTGTTCTCCTACACAGTCTTTCAACTCCTCTTACGTCAGACTTTGAACTCTTCTCTTATGTATTTTGGTCTTTTTATTATCACTTAGCATAGGTCACCTGTTAATCTACTTTTGCTGAATCAAAATATTAGTAGAACCATAGTCAGCTGCCTATGTTGAATCACAAATTTGTATTGAATCACAAATCTCTACATATAATATTCACATGTAGCAGTGAATTAAGCCTGATCCCAAATCATACTTTTCTCTAGTAGGATTAAGTGCTCTCAAAATATCTATCTACAAATTCTCATTTTAGATGACAGAAAATTTAAAATCTATGAAACATCTGGTTGTAATGTTAATTTTATATTTCACCAACAAATCAGTAGAAGAGCTGAAGTGTTAGGATTGGACAAACTTTACAACTTTGCAGCAACAAAGTCACAGTGAGTGTATTTGAGGGCAATTTGAAGGCTCCAGAATCTCTGTATCATATGAATGCTCTTAGACACCCTTATTTCAGTGATCAGCATTCCCCTAATTTCTAATCAATATTATATCTTTTGTAGAAAAGAATTACTGAGGTTGCAAACTGAGCTAACATTGTAGTTCAACAACCTGTGGAATTATTTTCTGTTTTTGACTATCAGCAGCTTAGTCTCTATAACTTCAACAGATTCTTTTTGTCAGAACATTAACATGCTGGAATTGAATTTCAATCTAAACCTTGAAGCAAGATTTTTTTAAAGATTTATTTTGAATGTTCTCTCACTTTATTTAGCTCCGCTACTGGCTGTAGCAAAATACTACTGTGGTTCTGGCATTTTCTACCCATTGTTATTTCTTCTGTCATCTGAGTCAATGCCTTGGTTGACTAATGCACAATTCCATATTGTGAACTAGTACTCTCCCAGTATGTAAAGTGGAAGAGCACGCCCATGCTTTATCCTTCAAACAAATTCCCAAAAGTTCAATTTCTTTGAGGACCTGTGCCTTTTGTCCCGCTTTCAGTATCTACTGCTGTATTTATTGAGGTGTTTCTCCTTTCCTCTCTGTAGGCTTTGCTATGCCAGGTGATTTTCCCAAGATGAGCCTAGGGATGAGACGAAGGCTTTGGTTTTAATATTCACCCTCACTCCAGCAGTAGGAAGGGCATATCCAGGTGATTTATGTTTGCTTCTGTTAAAATCCCGTTGGCCAGGACTCAGCTTCTGCATTGCTGGGCTATGTGCTAAGAAATGTACCTTCTATGCTGGGACACCATGCTCCACCTACATATTATGGGGAAACCTATGAATTTGTAAGAAATGAAAACATCTTGAGAGAAAAATAACCATTTTGCCACAGGATTCTGCTGACCTTTGCTTCTTCTTTGAAGCAATCTGTTTTTCCCCAGTGTTAAAAATAGATTTACAGTAAGGAGTCTGCAGGTGTGTAACTCCTGAAAAATATTTGTTGATGCAATGATTTGTCATTTAAATTTTTCATATTACAAAAAGTAGCTGAAATCAGAAATAGGTCCAAAATATTACTATATTAAAAAACACACAAAACCTTAAATTTCTACACACAATTTTTTTACATTTCACTGATAAATTGAAAATGCATCATCATTTTCCATAAGTGAGGAGTCACAATACACATATGTAACTATAAATAATTCTAGACCTCTGGGTTCTCCATATGGTGATTTTCCTGCTTAGAGAAAAAGCACTTTTATGAAATTCTTTTTTTGTTCTTGTTTTAGGTAGATTTATTTCATTCTTCTCTTTTTCTTTCTTTTCTTCCTTTTATTTCTTTCTTCCTTCTTTTCTTTCTTTTCTTTCCTTATTTTTATGTTACTGGTTTTAAAATTATCTTTAAAAATTTAACATATTTAAATAAAAATAATATACTTCATTTTAAATCAGCAAATACAATGGACCTCCCAGACCACTTGAGGGTGACAGTGTCACCAATCCCATCCATCTCTTAGGATGGCCTTTTCACTCCATCCTTCTGTCACTCCTCCAGTGGAACCACTGTACTGAGTTTGGGATTTATCCTTTCAAGATCTTTTCTTATATATTTATGTGTCCCTAAACAAAATATTATTTTTCTAAGTTTTAGTAAATGTAATACACTGTATTCGCACTCAAGTTGTTGTTATTAAATGGCTTACTTAAAATTTCCTCTGAAAACAAACAAAACAATTTCATTAATGTGATTGTATATTCATACCATAGAAAAAACATACAGGAGCTGTAGTCAAATTGAGGTGGACTTTTGTATCACTTCACGTTTTCTTAAAGGTTTATTTTGTGGTGGGTATGTAAACTTTGTGAATTAGAATTAGCTTAAAGGACATAGTAATGATGGAGAATATTAGACTGGCCTGTTAACAAAGGGCACGCTTTGATTAGGTTGAACATGAGCTAGGTTCTGGTTGATCACTATGTCATTTCTGGTTCTCCAAGGTGTCTCCAGAGAAGCCTTTATCACTTGGAGGACAATCCTGTTGTCATGAGTTAGTTGCCTCTGCTTATGGAGGTAGCATTAGTTCCTGCCATGGGGTAAATTCTCCCATTTGCAGGGTGATTTTATGGGATAGTCTGTCTGCCAGGCTGTACTGTTTTTGGAATCCAAGGTAACTGCAGATTTAAGGCAGTGGCTAGAGACTTCTAGGCTCTGCTGTAGGGGGTCTAACAGAACATTGGAAGAGCTGGCAACTGATTGTTCTTGCAAATCTTGAGTATGCCTTCTGTGCCAAGTGTTGAAGAGCGATGAGATAGCTTAAGTAAATTAGGGCTAATGAGCCTTGTATTGTCAGGCTTTAGAGAGACACTTCGCAACTGACTCACATGGCTTACGCTAAAATGAAGCAGGCATCTGACCCAAAGTTTAAGATAATAAAGGAGACAGATACAAAATGAAGGCAGAGGAGATAAGCTTTATCCTTGTTTTAGTTACCCTGTGGGCATCTGCAGGCCCAAGTGAAGAGTCAGTGTTTGGTTGTTTTTTTTTAGCAACTAAGTGGATTGAAAAAGCCTAACAGGTTACTAAAGCACAGTTCTCGGTGTGGCTGTGGATAATTGCATATGGTCAGAAAATGGAAGGGGGAGGCCTGTCCAAGGGTTGGTGGCACTAGTCAATAGGCTTGCAGCCTGGATGGCATAAAAAAGGAAAGAAGAAGGAAATGTGACAGTTTGAGGAGCTCCATTCTTCCTAAGCAAGGGTATCCTTTGCTACAGTTGCCTTTAACCTCAGTTTCTATTTTCTTCAGGTTTCCTATGCATACTCACAAAGGAGACCCTCTATGACCTTCCAGGCCTTAAACCTTCAGTGTGCTGCATTCCTGATCTCCCTCATTCTGTGGCTTCCACTTTTTTGGGAGGAGCAACTACTGGGCCCTCTGCTCTCCAGTGGTAGACAGCCGCTATGGACTTTCCTGCTTCTGATCTTGTAAGCTTACTAAATTTCCTTGCATAATTTCACATATATTTTCTATTGATCTTGTTCCTCTAGAGAATGCTAATACAGTCCCTGATTACCATTCTGTCACAAAAGCGATTTATTCATATTTACAGTGAAATGAATGGAAATTGAGGGCCTTGGGTTAAGTGAAGGTAGTCAGACATAGGAAGCAAATTACCACATATTCTGTCACATGTGGAAGATAGCAAAAATCTACTAAAATAACAAACAGTAATTATTAAGAGTTTAAGAGAGGTCAGGGCAGGAGGGGTGGGTAGAGTTTGTATAACAGGTAGCAAAACACAATTAGATAGAAGTAACAAGTTCTAGTGTTCTACAGGACAGTGGAGTGACTACGGTTCACAAAAACTGAGATTTTCAGAGTATATCATGCAACTATGTTAGTAAGATGACTGTGAGAAGTATGAGTAATTTAAACAATATTTACTCTGGGCCAAATACTGTTCTAGGTACTTTGTCATATTTGTTGTTTATAGGCATCATTTCATGGAGATTCTATTATTTTTCCCATTTTCAGGTGGGAAAATGGAGGCATAGAGAGGTATGTCATCTTAAATTCACAGAGCTTTGATCAGAGTTTAGCTCTGTAATTAAAGACCTTGATGGCTGCAGTCTGTAATTTGGGCAGAGCAGACAAAAAGACAAGGAATGAGGTATCAAGTAAGATATGGTGAAATGACCCAAAGGAAAATTAATATGAACTCTGACTCAATGGTGAAATAAAGTCTTGCAGGGATTATGTGAGACTCTAGAGTCTTTATCCATAGTATATATTTAGGATAGAATAAAACAGAAGGAAATTGTTATGATTTCAATCTGAAACGACAGAATAATAAATCTGGCACAAGAAATTTCAAGACAATGTAATATTCATGCAGTGGAGTGGGTATTACTGGATACTTTTAGCCATATTTATAGTGAGAGTCGCAAGCAAAAAGCAAATTAGAAATTTCTGAAAAACTTGCAGTTTTTCCAGAAAAGAAGCATATTTAACATTGTGGTCAATGAAAGTGTGATTTATAATGAAAATAGTGACATTAAAAGGAAGCCAAATACTTTAAACCAGGCTGATGGGAAAGGCATTGAGGGAAACTCAAGAATCAGTAAGATTCAAACCATCCATTTGAAAAGAGAGTCCCTGAGCATTTTGCTCACAGAAGGTCACCTAAAAAGTTGTTATTCCAGAATCCCGCCCCCCATATTCGGCCAAATAGGCACTCAGAGACCACTGAACCCATGGTCCAATCTGGCTACTGCTTCCACTGGTAATGTCTTTGTGGTGCTGGTTTTTCAGTTATTTAGAATGCAAGAGTTATAGGAGCATGAAGACTTCTAATAAGATTTCAAAGGAAAGCCTGGAAAGCCAGGTAGTGTATGGAACGATCAGAGTCCTAGCCAGCGGCCCTTGAGTTGGTAAGGTATAAAGCTACAAGACTGAAGCTAAGATACAATTCAGACAAAGAAATGAGAGATGCCAGGAATGTGGAACACCTACTGATGAAACCCTTAGGCAGTGAGCAGAACCAGTGAAACGCAGCTGGCAAGGACAGAAAAACAGGGCTATCCAAGCCCTTTGGAGATCATAGCCTGTTGCCATGTGCCTCAGATGTGAGATGTGAAGTTATGAGATTTGATATTTGCTTGCTGTGTTTCAGTCTTTCTTTTGCCTGAGTCTTCTTTGGTATTCTATTTTTGCCCTTCAGAATAGGAATGTTTACTCTATGCCATTGCATTCTTTTTGATTTTTGCAGGGGCTTATAAAAAAGAGCCAGCTTGAACCTCAAAGGAGATTTTGAACTTGGACTTTTGAATATTGGTGGAACTGTGGAGACTATGGTAACTCTGAGAGAGGGACTGAATACATTTTTAAAAATTTGCGTTAGTACATATTTGTAGTACATAGTGATCACAGTCTTCGTGAGGAGTTGGTATATGTACATAGCACATTTTCACTCTTTTCAAGGTCACATTCCCTACCCCTATTTCCTCTTTGTTCTCTTCACTTTTGTAAAAGATTTATCTTCCTATTTCCTATTATCTATCTTTTATTATTAGTTTGAGTTTCTCATATAAGAGAAACCATGCAATATTTAAGCTGGTGTGTCTTTTTTATTTCACTTCATTTTATAGTCTCAAGGTGAACCCATTTTTGTACAAATGACTCATTTACCCTTTTTATGGCAGAATCGTACTCCACTGTGTATAATTACCGAATTTAAAATATCTATTCATATGTTGATGGACACATAGACCAATTCCAAGATTTAGTTATTGTGAGTTGTGAAGCTGCAAACATGGATATTCTCCTTTGGGAAGATATCTAAAAGTGGAATGGCTTTGTTGAGTGGAATTACTACTTTTAATTTTTTTGAGGAATTTTCATACAAATTTCTGTAATGGTTCTACTCGTTTAAATTCCCACCAATAATGTAGAAAGGTTTTCATTTTCCTTTTCTAAAATTTGTTATTATTTGATTTCTAGATGGTAGCCTTCTTTCTAGAGAAAGGTAGAATCCTAAGTGTTGCTTTTATTTGCTTTTTCTAATGGTCAGTGATATTGAACATGTTTCCCTGTATTTGTATTCCTTCCGGGAAGTATCTACTCATTTCAATTGCTGATTTTTTAAATTTTTTATTGGGGGGACTCATTTTTAAAATTCTGTATATATTCTAGATATTAGTCCTCTGCCTGATGAATGCCTGGCAAAAAGTTTTCCCATTGTATAGATTGTCTCTTCACTCCATCCGTTGTTTCTTTTGCTGTGTAGAAGCTTTAAATTTGATATGGTCCCATTTCATGAATCTTGGTATTATTTCTTATGCAACTGGATTTTGTTAGAGTGTCCTTGCCTACACCTATGTCTTTAGGAGTTTTATCTGTTTTATCTTCCATCAGACTAAATATTTGCTTTAACATTTAGATCTTTGATTCATTTTGATTTTTGTTCAGTACGTGGTGGGAGTTCTAGACTCAGTCCTCTGTGGATAAGCAGTTTTCCCAGAAACATTTGCTAAAGAGATTATTTTTCTTCAGCATGTTTTTGGCTGTCTTGTTAAAGAGCAAATGCCTGAATGTGCCTCAAGATGTTTCAATATCCTCTGTTCTGTTCCATTGAACAATATGTCCTCTTCTGCTTCTGCTTTGCACAATACTTACTATTTTTATCAGGGAAGTTCTATAGTGTAATTTGAAGTCCAGGATTATGATGCCTCCTACTTTGATCTTCTTTTTCTTTTTTTGGTACTAGGAATTGAACTCAGGACCTTGTGCTTTCCAGGCAGGCACTTGTGCCATTGAGCTATATCCCTGGGCCCTACTTTGCTCTTCTTGCCTAGGATTTCCTTTGTTATTCCATGTGAATTTTAGGATTATTTTTTCTATTTCTGTTAGGAATGCAAGTGGAGATTTTACTGGAATTGTATTACCTCTGTACATCAGTTTTGGAAGTATGGCATTTTGACAATATTGGTTTTCCCTATCCAGGAGTAGGAGATATATTTCCATATTCTGATGTCTACTTCATTCTCCTTTTTCAGAGTTCTGCAGTTTTTATTGCAGAAGTCGTTCACTTCTTGGTTAGATTAATTCCTAAGCATGTAATTTTTCTTGATGCTCTTGTGAATAGAATAGATTTCCTAATTTTCATTCTTGGTGAGTTTACTACTGGTGTGCATGAAAACTACTGACATTTGTGCTGACTTTGTATTCAGCTATATTTCTGAATTTAGTTATTCTAAGTGTCTTTACGTGGGTTTGTTTTTGTTTCTTCTAGTTAGAGGATCATGTCATCTACAAATAATGATAGGTTGACTTCTTCCTTCCCTAAATATATCCCTTTTATTTCTTTCTCTTGCCTAATTGGTCTAACTAATGTTTCAAGAATTATGTTGAACAGGAGTTGTGATAGCAGAAAAACTTATCTTGTCCTTGATTTTAGAAGGAAAGCTTTCAGCTTTTCTGCACTTCACAGAATGTTAGCTGTTGGACTGCCATAAATGCATTTTTCAGATTGAGATAAGGTTCTTCTAGACTTTTTTTTTTTTTCAGGATTTTTATCACAAATGGATGTTGGATTTTGTCAAAGCCTTTTTGGGGGAGCATCAAGTGGGAGGATTATGTGATTATTTTGTCTTTGTATCTGCTTATGTGATGTACTACATTTATTGATTTTGGTATATTTAACTGTACTTGCATCCCTGAGCTAAATCCCACCAGTCTTGATGTATGAACTTTTTGATGCTTTGTTGCATTCTGTTCTTCAGTATCTTGTTAAGGATCTTTTATTTCTATGTTTATTAAAGAGATTGGCCTCAAGTTCTCTTTTTTGTTGGGTTCTTTTCTGGTTTGGAATCAGAATAATGCTAGCTTCCAGTAGTGGGTTTGCCAATATTCTTTCTCATTCAATTTTATTTAACAGTTTAAGGAGTATTGGCATTAGATTTTCCTCAGTATTCTTACACAACTTGGCAGTGAATTCATGAAGACCTGAGCATTTCTTAGTTGGCAGTTTCTATTGATTCTTTAATTTCATTATCTGTTTGATTGTTCAGACTTTTTTATGACTTCTTTGTTTAGTTTTGATAATTCATATGCACCCAAAAATCTCTTTCTTATGAATTATTGAATTTATTAGAATACAAATTGTTAAAGTAATTACTAATAATGTTGATTTCCACAGTGTCTGCTGTGATTTAACTCTTTTCCTTTTTAATTGCACTGATAGGGGTCTTTTCATTCCCGTTTTCAGTAAGATTTGGTAAGAACTTGCTCTTCAATTAATTGATTCTTTGTATTGTATTTTTTAGTATCAATTTCATTAACTTATACTCTAATCTTTATAATTTTATTACTTGTACTAGTTTTGGATTTTGGTTGTTCTTGTTTTGGACTTGGATTTTTATTATGCTTGTGTGGGTATGTATTGCTGTTTTTAATGCTCAGAGGTACAACATTATTTTATTTGGACTCCCTCTGTTTTCTGGATGTGGGCATTCATATCTATAAATTTCCCTCTTGGGGTCACTTTTATTGTGTCCTATAGTTTCTGCTATGCTGTACTGACATTGTCACTTAATTTAAAAAAAAAAGTATTTTCTTTCTTGATTTCTTCTAAGACCCATTGATCATTTAAGAGGGTATTATTTAATTTTTATATGTTTGCATAACTTCTGTGGTTTGTTTTGCCATTGATTTCTATTTTCACTGAGATCTGATAGTATGCATGGAATAATTTTGCTTCTTTTACATTTATTTAAGCATAATTTATAGGCTAACATATAGCCTATTTTGGAGAAATTCTGATGATCTGTTGAGAAGAATGTCTGCTCAGTTGTTATTGGGTAGAATACCCTGTAGATGTCTGTCAAGTCCATTTGCTTGCAAGTTTAGTTTAACTCTGATTTTTTTGTTGATTTTCTTCTAGTTGATCAGTCTATTTGTGATATTGGTATACTGAGGTCATCCAGTATAATTGTGTTGGTATTTATCTGATCTTTTATGTACAGTAGTGTTTGTTTTATAAAGTTGGACATTCTGGTGTTTGGTGTAAATATATTTATAGTTGTCATATTTTCCTGTTGGTTATTCCCTAAACCAATATGTAAAGACCTTCTTTGCCTCTTCTGATCAGTTTTACCTTCAAGTCCACTTTGTCTTAAATTAGGACATCTGATCCTGCTTTTTTCTGGGTTTTCACTGCATAGATATTGTTTTTCTTGTGTTGATTTTTAATAGGTGAATTTCTTTTTTATGTAAATATGTTACTTATGTACAACATATCATTGGGCTTATTTCTTGGATTTGTTCTGATACTCTGTGTCTTTTGATGGGAGAATTGGGACTATTCATATTGATAGTTATTATTGAAAGATAATGGCTTATTCCTGTCATGGCATTATTTTTCTGTTGCTGATTTTATTTTCTTTCTGCTTAACTGCTAACCCAACTGATATGGTTATTCTATTAAACTTTTGGTTTTGTTGGTTTCATTTTCTGTTTCTAGGATATCCTTGAAAGTTTTTGTAATAGTAGTTTGGTGATAATGAATTGTTTTGAGATTCTCTTTGTTGTGGAAATATCATTTTTCTCTAACAATTTTGAAAGGTGGTTTTTCAGGATATATATATATATATTCATTCTGTCTGTCTGAGTTGGAAGTTATTTTCTTTTAGGGCTTAAAATACTTCACTCCAAGCTGTCCTGGATTTTAAGGTTGTGTTCAGAAGTGTGTTATAATTCTAATTTTTTAAATTTTAAAGCAAATTAAAAAATAATAATAATGACAACATAGACAAAAAACAAAACAACATAAAAACAATAAAAATGATACAAGGTTTCAAAACAAAATGATAGAAATTAACAGTTGTTGTTATATTACATATTGTTACCTTCAACAAAGTTGCTCAGATTACCAGATGTGAGAATTCAAGATTGATCAAACTATTAAAGAGAATTAAAAATAATAACAATAAACATTAGAAATGATATAGTATTTCACTAAACAATATGGTAGGAATTCACCAGTGGTTGTTTTATTGCATATTGTTGTCTTCAAAGTAGTTGTTCAGATTACCAGATATAAACATGCAAAATTGTTCAAAAAATTTAAGCATTAACTGTTCCTTTTAATAAACCAATAGACATTAGCAGTACAATTGTCCCAGCTATCCTTATATATGTATTTTTTCCTTCCTTCCTTCCCTCTTTTTCATCCTTTCCCTCATCCAAGTTGTTCCTTCCCTTTGAGCAATTTATTTCCCTTTCACAATATCTATTGTACCTTTGGGTTTTATTTACTCTTTCAGGTTCTTACACTAGGGAGACAATATGATGT
>NW_004955432.1:5973247-6005986 GCF_000276665.1 Chinchilla lanigera
TTTTTATTAGTGTCTTCTGCAGACTCATTACTCTTTTGCTCATTAGGCCAATTATCTGTTTAGTTATACAATAGTACTTTAGTTCACAAACTTAATTCAGTCCATACTTATGGAAAAACTGTCTACATTTGTGTCTATGTGGGAAAGATGGCCACAGTCATGTTTGTTCCTTAAGGCAAAGCTTGGAAATGAAAACAAAATTTTGTCAACAGTTTTATTTGTGAACTAAATTGTGTGGAAACAAAAGTGTTTGTGAACTGAGGTACCACTGTATCTTTTTTGAGTTTGCAGATCTTACATATCTCTTTTATTGTCACCCTTGTAAATAATCTACTGTGTTCTTTGATTTCTTCTTTGATGCCATGTGTGTCAGCTTTGGGAGAGTTTGGAGTTTTGGGAGGCATTTTTTTACCCTGTCTTCTCATGTATCTATTTTGTTTTTGTTGTTCATTTGTTTTATTTTGGGTAGAGGTTTATGGTCACATTATGGAAAGACTACTATTAGTGTGGAGATCTCTTTAGTGTCTGGGTTTTAGTGATGCACTCTGCTTGTGGATAATTATATTACTTTGCCTCTGTCTCAAAAGCTGACTGCTTCCATTAATTTGAGAATGGAAGATAAAGTGTAAATGGCCAAACACTCAATTCTCTAGGAATGGAACATAGTATTGTGAAAGACATAAACTTAATCTGGGTATTGGTATACAGAGAAAACACATTGGTAGCAGTAAGTATGCTATCCTAACAATTGAAGTAAATCAGCAACAACAATAGTGTCAAAGACAAATTGCATATTGACATGTCATAAAAGCCAATAATACACCTCCCTTAACCATAGAAAAAAGATCTATAATTGTAATCACTAAGACAAACCAAATATTGACATACTGTAAATATGCACTTTATGAAACAACTACACTACCACTAACACTAGGGAAGAATTCAATAGTCATAATGTAGAGTTATCTAACTATCTAAAGTTAAACAAAGCTTAAGAGCTATATTAATAAAGATATAGGGGACTGGGAATGAAGAATGACAGAAGAAAACTTTGAAAAATTGAACAGTAGCAGATGAAAAGGAGGAGAAAAAAGTATCCTGTTTAGAAATAGAGAGCTATGAGTAGGGTTAGATAAAAGTAACAGAAAAGAGCAAACAAGAAGACGATGAAAGAAAAAAGAGAGAAAATGGGGTCAAAACAATCAAAAGAAAAGAATAAATGGAAAAAATGTAAATAAAAAGAAGAAAATTTTTAAAAAAGGAAAATTCACAAACCCCCAATAAACCTGTGAAGAATAGGAGGAAGAAAAGAGAATAAATGAGCACAAGAAAGGAAGAAAGATAGATAGAAAGAAAGAAAGAAGAAAGAAAGAAAGAGTGAAAGAGTGAAAGAAAGGGAGGAAGAAGGAAAGAGGGAAGAAAAAATTCTCTGTATTTTTCAATGAGTTTTTTTTTTTTTTTTCAGGATCCATATTATTGGAACCCAGCAAGTCATAGTTTTCTCTGACTGGCTTTATGATCTCTGGGTTGTAAGGTGCTCCTCTGTCCTGGAGGCCAGTATCTCTTTTTACCCTCTGCTGTGGGAACTGTCTAACCTGTGTTGTGTCCTTCTTCATGTTGGTATATGTGGAAGGAAATCATACCTCAGACCTCTACCAGATGTAGGATGCAGAGTAAGGGTTCAAGTCACACACTGTACTTAATGCCAACACTTTCAAACCCAGTCATTTCTGCACACAACACAGGGCAGCCTAGATTTTCATCATGATTGACAAGGCTCATATGCTTCCCAGTGCAAGCTTGAAATTCTTAGGGGTTCTGTAGCTAGCTTGGACTCTCTCACTGACAATCTCCTATGAAAGTCTCTCACCCAGTTACTGTGAGATGGTTACACTGGGAACCCAGAAGTGAACTTATTTTTTTTGTTCTTCTGAGTCTTGGACTTAAATAATCAACCCCTTACTCAAATGGTTCTTAATTAAGCACTCTGGCCATGTGGTGGGTACTGCACTGGATTCCTTATGTGATCGTTGCTTTCTACATGAAAGGAATGACCTAAGAGCAAAACCCAAGCTGCTTTTGCAGTTCCCAACAGCCTTGGACTCCTGAGGCCAGCACCACTGGCTTGTTCTGTCATTTCGCCCTGGAGCTTCCAGTTCTAGTGGTTACTCTACATTTGTGGAGGAAATTTCCCCTCCACAAGAACCAGAATGAGCTTTTAGCCTGCTTCATTCCTTTTTCTGCACTGTGGTCCATTTCTCCAACTTCTCTGTATCTTCTGATTTTCTTTAGTTCCTAATTAGTTCATAGCAATACTTTCCTGCCCCCCAGCCAAGTCATTACTTTTTATGTCTACATTCCAGAACTTAGGCTGAATTTTGCTGCTGATTGCTACTCCATCATTTTCTTTTTCTCCAGATTCATTTTTTTATTGTGAAATAGACAAGAGCTTTTTGGGTTCAAGGGTAGGATATTATGATTGGGATCAAAATGTCCCTCTAATGTGCCCATTTTGGCAGCACATATACTAATATGTCCCCCAAAAAGCTTATGTTTTGAAGGCTTAGTTCCAAATGCTCAGGGGTGAAACTTTTAGGAAGCAATTGGATTATGAAGTCTCTAACCTGATCAGTGGATTAACTTTTACAGCTGATAAGGATACTATGAGGTGATGGAAGCTGTGGAAGATAGGGTCTGGTTGGTGCAATTAGGTAACTGAGGCAATGCATTTGAATATGTGGTACCTTCTTCTCTTGCTCTCTTTGCTTTCTGACTACCTTGAAATGAGCAGCTTTGGTTCACCACATGCTTCCTGCCATGAAATCTGGCCTCACTATGACTCCGAAACAATGGAACCCAGAGAGCATGGTCTGCAACCAGTTGTTCATGTCAGGTGTTTTGTTACAGTGATGCAAAGCTAAATAAAATAATAGCATTTTTAATTCTTTGATTATTAATCTTTTCTTCGGTGAAATGTTGAGCTCAGAAGGGTGTGATACACATTGTCATTTTGCAATGTTTGGTTGTGTTTGGGCATGTACTTTGACAATGGCTCATATTTTTTTCTACTCCTCACAATGTAACTGTGTGAAGTAAGAGTTCTCAGTGAATTCTACTTATTCTACAGGTGAAGACGGCTTGGCTAATTTTCAACTATAGCAATAGGGCAGAGAGACTATAATGCAGTCTGATCTGAAAGCCAATGAGAGATTTTTAAATTCTGTAAGAGGAAAAGCCAAAGTCACATGTGGTTGAGAAATAGATTCACCCAAACAAAAAGTAAACCTTCTCCTATATTTCACAATTTGGAGCAAGAGACCCATGGAAGTTAGGTTTCTGTGCTCCCTCAAAGTAGGAAATAGGGACTTTATCTTTTTGATAATTAGAGATGGTTCCCCAGTTCTTGAGAAAGACAGTCCTGGCTGTGAAACTGACAAGAGGTTTGTAGAAGGAGTTACATCTCACAGAGTCAGGAAAATGATTCACAATTCAAAAGTTTTCTAAGGTGAATGTGCTAAGAAAAAGAAGTGAAGACCTCTAGGTAGAATCAGCAACAAGCTTGTGTATAGTTTAACACGGCTGAGAGAAATATTTAGACCACATTGATTGTAAATATTACTGAGCCTCAGTTATGAAAACTGATGGGAAACTTTTAATAATGATAAATGGTCAGGCGCATGGCTGGGGAGTGCCGGCCCTTCAGAGCCTGGCGCACTTGGCCGCACAGGTGCCTGGGGAGGTAGACAGGCCTTAGGCGCCCACTCCGGGAGGCCGTGTGGCTGGGGAGAGCCTGCCCTTTGGCGTCCGGCGTACCCCGCCGTGCAGGCCCCTGGAAAGGCAGGCAGCAGGCACACGGGAAGTGGCATGGAGACGTGTGCCAGCTCCCAGGCCGGCCGCTGCCCAAGAAATGTGATGCCATAGAGAAGCACTGACACAATAGGCCTGCCCAGAGACATGCATGAACCATCCTGACATGGAGAAACCTCTGGGAAAACATGGCACACAGTGAGTCATTCTTGGCCTTGCCCTTGAGAGCCAGAAAGGTCCAGAGTCAGCAGAGGAGCAACTGATGAACAAGGACTTGGAGAACATGAGAGCACTGACGCCCGATGACTCAGAGGTTGAGCTGACTGGGGACACAGGAGCCATTCAGGAGCTGGAAATTAAGAGCACTTTGTGCAATACCCGGGGAGACCGCTGGAGGCCATTCTTCCCCTAACTGTACAGGCTACGGTGGAGTAGCGAGTGGAGCTCCGGAGAGGTCTGCAACTAGACTTCATGGATTACATGGGTGCCCCATATTTAGATTCTGTAGAACTACCTTCATGGAGAAGGTATGTGTCTAGGTCTCCTGCCTGGGACACTTTGCACCTGATGGTGCTGAGACTGACTAGCAGGCCGAGGACTTCATCCACATGTTCCTGCCACCTGTGTTGATGGTTGGGGAGAGGACACTAAGTGGTTGCGGGATCCCAATGTGCTGTGAGGCTGGAGAGAACACCCCTCTGCTTTCTTAGACAAGAGGCATTTATAAAACATACTTCCCTGGATCCCAGGTCAGTAGAGGGACAAACTATTTTTAAGATAAGTTTATTACTCAGTCAGCCCCAAATAGAAAAAAGCTACCACAAAATGGCTTTTGCCCCAGGTACCTCACTTAAGATGTTAGTAAGAATTGCCCCCATAGTTTTTTTATAGCCGTGAGGAGGAGGAGGCCAAGGAGAGAAAACAAAGAGACCAAGAAAAAACAGTTTCCTTTGTGGCAGCACTAAGAGAAACAGACCCTAAGTCTGATTCTCAGGGCCCCAAGAAGAACTCATCAACTACATTCATCTGCTACCACTGTCAAAAGCCAGGCCATCTCAAGAGGGACTGCCCTAAGAAGTGCCCCCGGGCCATGCCCTGACTGTAAAGGTAACCACTAGAGGTCGGACTGCCCTCTGAAGCAAAGACCCCAGAGCTCAGACCCCTCCTACCAGCTGGTCCAACAGGAATAAAGGGGCCCAGGGCATACTGTGCCTTCTCCCTCTGGCCAGACAGTTATCTTCAAAGAGGAGCCCCACCTAATCATGACTATAGAGGAAAAAATAAACAGCCTATTGCTGGATACTGGTGGTAGTCTCTTGGTCCTTCTTTTCAATCCTGGCCTTCCTTCCACCTGTCACACCTCAGTGAAAAGAGTCACTGATAAGGAGGTAATGTGCTATTTTTCACAATCCTTTGGCTGTAACTACTTGTTAGATCTTTCTTGCATATCTTTGTTTTCCTGAGAAACCACTTTGGAGATATCAACATATATTACAGCAGCCACAGATAATTTCCTACTAATCTGTCCGTTCCTATGCTATTTTGTAAATGGATGTATGTTTATTACTATGTGTTTTCAACAAAAACCATTGAGAATAGTCAATGATCATTTAATTGATCACTCTTGTATAGCTCTATTTGTTTTCCCTAGAAACCACTTTGAAGAAACCAAAGTATAGTACAACAACCTTGATAATTTCCTACCATTTTTGTCTGTAACTCACTATTATTTGTCTATTTGTTTTCCTGAGAAACTATCTTGAAGATACCAATAGATAAAATAACAAACATTGATAATGTCCTACCACTTTGTCTGTAATTCGGTAAATCCTCCTATTACCAGGTTATCCTTGTTTTACTCTTTTAAATAAATTTAAAATAAAATATAATTAGTCAGGATGTATTTCAGAATTCAGAGTCCATTGACCCCAGTGTCTCTCTTCAGAGCTTATTGTGGTTACAGTGATGTACTCTTTAGATGTAGTGAGAAAATCACTTAGAGGGTAAAAAGTATACTGTACACACATTCATAGGTCATTCCTTCCTTATTGATTCCCATTCCTTAGAAGTGTGTGAGAAAAATATAGAGAAATATGTAAGAAAAGCAGAGAAAAATGTGTTTCTCTCACTCTTGAGTGTTTATATATCCTTATTGTGTTACAATGCCATGACTATATTTGTATTCCAAATCCTTATTGCCCATCATTAACATGGAGAACTTTTATGATGTATGGTGGACATATGTGGCATTTCCCTTTAAGTTTGGGTTCATTCCTTGAATTATTACTGGCATAAAGTGAAGCCAAATTAAAGTGTGAAGCTGAAATTTAAGGATAAAATTGTGGCTGGGCCTGGTGGTGCATGCCTGTAACCCTAGCCCTCTAGAGGTTGAGCAGAAGCATCATCCTGAATTTGAGGCTAGGCTGGGTTCCACAGTGAGTTCAAGGCCAGCTTGAATTACATAGTGAGACTGTCTCAGACAAAAAAGGATTAAATTGTGGGTAGATGCACATTTTTGTCAGAATGACTTTTCCAACATTGAGAGAATGTTACAAGGGTGGAATTGATTGGCTTGAGAGCTGTAACACTCCCTGTTAATTAAGTATTCAAGCTAAAACTATATGGAGATGTAATCAATGTACTGACTAAAAAAACTTACACTGATTGATCTCTGAATCCCTTTTAAATTTTCTCCCTAATTTCAAAGTATTTAGATTTGCCATCTGTCCAGTAAAAGTTGTTATTGCTTTCCCATTCAATTATTATTCCTTGAATCTCATTTTAATTCATTTGAATTTCTTGTATTTGTGGAACTAAATCTGTGAGAATATTTTAAAAAGTATTATGCATTCAATTTCTCTGTCCTAACCATGCAAAACAGAAACAAAAGCTTTTTAATTCTCTATTTGCCCAAATTAAAATACAATTAAACAGCATCATAATTGGTAAGTAATGTAAAACCCCTGGGAACATTGAGAGCCCTACATTTCCTCAAGAAAAATTTCAAAGCTGAAATTATCACTGGTATATTTCTACATCCAACATTTTCCTCAGTGATTTCCAGTGGCATTTTGTTTAATCTGTCAGAAGGTTTTGAACGAAGTTTCCAATATATACTTTTTAAAGTACTCTTTTCTTTTTTGGACCATTTGGTTGAATGTGAATTAAGTAAAACATCCCCCAAAAGCTAAAAATGCAGCCAATTGTCTTTGTAATGAAAAGTCTAGAGTTTCTAAACATTATGTGATTAAACTTTTATTTTTTCCATATAATTTTATTACATGACAAAATTATCCCAAAGTTTATGAAGAAAAAGGTATTTTTACTTTTCTTTTTTAAAGAGTAAAACTTGTGCTTTTTCCTTTTTAGCCATTATGTCCAGATAAAAATGATTTGGCATATTTTTATGAAGCTTTATATCATTTTTTCTAGATATAGCCATTTCCCTGTGGAAGCTTTCTAAAGAGAACATTTGACAGCTGCTTAAAAAAAATGACTGAATGATGTTCTCAGCATTTATCTTTTTCTTGTTTTATATTCTTTTCTAACCAAGAAATATATTGAAGATAGATTAACCTATAGTTCAAAAGAAACACCAAGAGAAACAATTACTTTGGCACAAAAAACTGATTTTTCACTTTCCAGATTAATTGATTCAGAAATCAGCACAGGGCTACTATAATTTCAAGTCTAGAGATACTGCATATATATTATACAGAGAATTTGTCCTTAACCTTGAAGTTAATAAAATAATATACTAACAAGGAGGTAGCTTTGGAAATTGTTTTATATGTGCTATTGTATCCAAGTTCTTCTTGTAGTAAACTTTTTGCTCAGATGGTTGAGGTGAATACGATTGATTTTGATAGTCTCTCCGGTAGAATAAAGCTACTTCAGAAAAGAGAAAAATTATCGAGGGTAAACAAGTAATACAGCACTAGCTGATTTTACATGCACAAAGTATTTCTATCTTATGAAGCTGTGGAAAAATCCCCAAGTACATATTTGTCATGAACCATAGTACTGCAAAAATATTTTTACTTCTGCTGTTTATCATACATTGTAAACTTGGGGTCCCTGGACTGTATGGAAGATATTTCTTCACTGTTTATGTTTTCCTTTTTCTTTTTCCTGCATTTTAAATAAACAATTGTTTAAAAATTTATGTCAAAGAGTTGACATGTCTTGCTATTCCTGGAAAAAATTTTCCCACACATATATTCATATATCCATCAATTTATGTATCTATTCTGTCAATCAATGAGCAAATAACTTTAAAACATTCTATGCCAGACATTGATGCAGGAATTGGGATCTGAGAAATCTCTGCTTCCATGAAGCTTCATATTGATGGAGAAGACATGCATATTTCCAGTTCACCACAAGGAGTATTAATCTTCATTTCTTTCTCTACATGCTTTTTAGGGGTTTAAATCTTTAGCTCATGTTAGAATTAAAGATGGCATAAAATAAACTTTAAAGCATTATTATTTAAAATTAAGTGTTTGAAATTACCTTGAGAATTTTTGAAAATTAAAAGTCTGATACCTTACATTATGTGACTGAAATTATGGTTTAAAAATTTGCAAATTGCAAGTACTTATTGTGGTGAAATAAAATCTTATCATTAGCTATAGTACCAGCTCTGCATTTTCTTCTCATGTATCTATTTGGTTACTAAATATTTACAGGCATTAAGTAAGTGGTATAAACATGGTAGGTGTAAAGTACATCTATATTAAGACATGGCTCCTCCTCTTAATATGAAATAGATGTATTTAACATGATACATTTTAATGCAAATTATGTATGGAGTGTGTGTCCCTTAATCACGATTGCAATTTGACTGAATTAAGAGATGCTTAGCATACTAGTAAAGCACAATCCTTGGTGGGTCTTGAAGACATGACCTTGGGGACTTTTCTCTGGTTCCTAGCTCTTTCTTCTCTGGCACTGTTCCCCTGCTTTCCTTTCAACTGCCATAACTAAGAAGCTTTGCTTTACCATGTGCTGTTGCCATATTTCTGCCTTGGAGTCAGCACAGCACGGACTGAATTCCCAGATGCTATGAGCCAATTTAAACTTCTCCTCTTTCAGTTGTGGGTCTGACATCACATGACATGAAAGCTGACTAATACAAAGCATAATTTAGAATATTAAGAAGGCCAAATCTTTCTAAGAAATTCAAGAGTGACATTATAGAAAGAACATTTGGTTGTTTGAGAAAGAAGAGGACAAAATGAATAGTTTCTAATAGTAGAAGGTCTAAGAAATGCTTTCTACAAGGCATACAAACAAAATTTCTAGGGTTCAATTAACTGTATAGTTAACAAATTTAGTAGTAGTCAATGGCTTTAATTTGCTTGTCAATGAACTTTTCTCTGGGTTTGCTAGTACTGTGTTTCCAAATGGGTAGACTGTCAACTTCTGCCAACCTCACCTGAGATGCCTGTCAAAAACAAAACTTTCCTGGTATTGGCTGAGATATACTAAACCCAGAAGACATTTACTGTTTTTAAAGAATCCTCTATGATTTTCACAACATTGTTGAGTTTCATACCTTTTTTCTTCAAAATTATTAAGAAAATTAAAAGTGTTCATTTAAAAAAACAATAGATATGTCAATTAGTAAGTGATTTCTATTGTTAAGCTGTGCAGAATTTTCCAAAAAGTTTGTGGCAAGTTTTTAGGTCAGGAATTTAGAACTTTTTGCAGAAATTACTTTGTATGCAGAGGTCAATTCATAATGCATCACGAATGATGTGTTGTCATCTTCTAACCAACCCCTGCCCCCATCTCTCTTCTATCTGCCACATTCCTTTTAGGGCACATTGTTTAAACACAATTTTATAAAAGCACTTCTGCCTCCATATAGTAGGATCCTAGATTGCTCTTCAGTCTTATTTTGGTCTTAAAAATACAAGACAGTCTTTATTAGCATGGTTGTTAAAGATGCATAGAAAGGAAATGGGTGACATTGAATAAGAGGGTTAAGAAAATGAATGGAAAATGGAAAATTAAGAAATGAATGGAAAATGGTAATGGAAAATGTTTTTAGAGGAATTAGATTAACTGAATAGTAAGGACAAGTCAAGTGCCACTTTCTTGGTACTGGATGTTTCAGAGCTATTGGGATAGGGTAAGTGGTGCTATGTTGTCCAATTTAGTATCCACTGTACACCTGTAGCTATACAAATGTGAATTAATTGAAATTAAATGAATTAATGTTTTTGTCACTTGCACTAGTCACAACAACTACCCAATAGCTACAACTGTTTTGTAACTACTGCATGGGACAACAGAACATTTTCATCATCATAAGAAATTTTATTAGGCAGTGCTATTCTAGAGGAAGGATTGGTAAACTTTTTCTGTAGGTACCAGATAATAAATATTCCAGGGCTAGTGGGACATGCATAATCTTTATTTTATGTTTTTCACTTTTAAGATAAAGAAGGATAATTCTTACTTCATGAGTGGTAATAGGATAGAGGCTGGACATACTTGGTTAACTTGCTCTAGAGCATCTCATCCCTTTTTCTGATTAACCTGCAGAATAGGAGGTCAAAGTAATCGTATGAGTCATTTTCCTGGATGCTGTTACTTATGCCTCATATTGGAACTTTAGCAACAATAGCAGTATGATCCCTTCTGCACCTGTGAAGGAATGCAGTTGGGTCTCTGGGTTTCATTTATCGTGCTCTGGTGAGTAGACCCATACTACCTTTGCTTCAGTGACCATGGATGGTATCTGAGAAAGCAAATTACTATGTGATCATGCTGGATGCATTAGTCTTTTCATTCCCAGCATTTTCACATGAACTACAACATGTGTTTTGAGGAAAGATGCTCTATTATCTCACTGAGATTAAACATCATGAAACAATAATAGTTACTGTTTTTCTATTATTATAGTATATAATATTTTATTATATATTTTTCCTTTGGTCATTAACATCTGTAAGAGTAACTCTGGGGTTTTTAGTCTAATTTTGCTTTTAAGAAAGAAGAGAAAATTTAGTTATGTTGTTTAAAAGATTTATGCATTCAATTTAACAAGAGTATCAATTATGTACCACACTATGCTAATAGTATTATAGTATAGATATTGGTTTGGAGCACAAAAGAATTAAATTGCAATTTGACTATTGGCTCAACAACACATTTTGTGTTTCTGAAGTTGTTAAGCACTGTGTCTGGTCTTCGTCATTCACAGGGTAGTTTTTCACTCAAAAATCTCACAAAGGGAATACTTATGTTCATTTTACAAATGAAGCAAATTTATGTGTTTCTACCAGGATTATCTTTCTCGTGCCCTAAGCAACAATATGTACAAAAATGTAGCAGTGCCTGCTTCATGGTAGGTGTTCATGTGTTGAAATTCAAAGTATCCAGATAGAAGAATACAGTGGTAGAGAACATCAGCTTTGGATCAGTTTGCGATTTCAAAATGTATTCCACACCAAAACAGACAAGATCATTACAGAAGAAGAAAACTATGGATCAATGTCTTATGAATATAGATACAAACATCCTCAAGAAAATACTAGCAAATAAAACCCAAATATATAAAGTGAGTTGTGACCAAACAGAGATTCACTTACGTATGAAAGGCTGGTTCAGTACTCCACAGAAGTTGTGGTAGGAAGAACTGACATCTCAGGTATATTGAATGTTTTTGTTTTTTAACTGAAGGTTCTTGCACAATAACAGCGAGTGTCTTTCCATTTATTTAGACTGCCACTGAGTTGATTGTTTGTATCAGAGCCTTAAAGTTTTTCTCATATAAGTCTTGCATGAGATCTATATTTTATTTAATGCTTACCTATTTAGTTTTAAAACGCATTTTTGCCTGTGTTTTAAGTTTTTACATAAATATAGGAAGGAATTGACTTATGCATATTGTGTTTCCTACAGATTTTCTTATAATTACTCATTGCTTGTATGAGCCATTTTATTCCTTGGGACTTTTCTAGAAAAATAATGATGCCTATAAACAAAGATAATTTTGTTTATCTCTAATCTGTAAACTTTTCATTTCCTTTTTGTATTGCATTGCCCAGGACTTCAAGTGCAATGCTGAACATGAGCAGTGACAGGGAACATTTGTCTTGTTCTTGATTTTAGAAAGAAATTTGCAAGTTTCTCATAATTAAGTATGATGTTAGCTGGAGTTTGCTTGTCTTTATAATTTTTTATTGATTTGATGAAATCTTTTACTCTTAGTTTATAGAGTTTTTAATGAGGAGTAAGTGTGTTATTTTAAAAACTGCTTTTTGCATCCATTGATATGATTATACAATTTTTCTTCATAACCTGTTGACTTGATAGATGATAGTTTTTGAGAACTCAGATGTACACCTACTTGACACAAATGAAATCAAGAAATCTTTGGCAAAGAAGCAAGGAAAATCCAAAGAGAACAATGTTCTTAATAAAAATGACGCTAAAATAAGTGTCCATCGCACACCACACACACAAATGCTACAGGAATCTAGACCAAACTTACATCTGTGATCACAATTAACAACAAGTGGGTCATATGCCTAAGTATATAATAAAATGATTAGATTTCCAGAAAGTAAAATAGGAGAAAAATCTAGATGACCTTGGTTTTGTAATACATCTTTAGATGCAAAACAAAAACTCAATCTGAGGAAAAAATTATTAATTGTTATTATTAGAATTAAAATGTTCCTGTAAAAGAGACTTAAAACATGAAAAGAAAAGCCATAAACATGGAGAAAATATCTGTACATGTTCAAAATATACAAGGAACACACAACTCAACAAAGATACATATAGATGGCAAAGAAGTGTGATGTGATGATTACTATCTCATGTCATTAGGAAACTGCAAACAACAAGAAGATACCCATGGGCATAAGGAGCAACAGAAATTCTCATTCATTCTTTGTAGAAATACAAAGTCTTGCAGCTGCTTGGAAAGACAGCCTAGCAGTTTTAATTTTTTTAAATGATAAAGACAGTTTTACCATGTGTTCCATTTGTTTGTTGTGACTGATTTCTGGTTCATCTCTCCTTATATATGTTCAAGTCCTGGCTCCTCAGTACCCTAGAATGTGAACTTGTTTGGAACAAGGCTTTTAATAAACTTATCAGTTAAAATGAGGTCCTTCAGGTTGGCTTAATATGGTGTAATGATGTCCTTATAAAATGGAGGAATTTGTAGACAGAAATAGCCATGCAGAGAGGAAAGATGATTGGTGACACAGGGAAGAATGCCACGCAGTCATGAAAGCACAGACCGGAGTGAGGCATCTGCAAAAGAAGGACATCAAAGACTGCTGACAGAAGCTTGGGAGAAGGAAGGGCAACTTCTTCGCAGCCTTAGGAAAGAATGCATTTTGCTGACTTGTTGACCTCAGATTTCCAGCATCCAGAACTGGAGACAGTAAATCTCTACTGTCCTCAGCCTACCCAAATTGTGGCACTTTGTTACAAAAGTCCTAGGAATATAATACTGAAAATATGCTCAGTTGAACTGAAAATTTAAGTTCCCACAGAAAACTGCCCAAGAATGTTTGCAGCAGTTTTATTCCTAATTGCCCAATCTTGGAAGCAATTGAGATGCATGCTCTTCAGCAGATAAATGTATAAACAAATGGTGATAAAGCCGGGCCAGGGGCTATTACTTAGCGATAAAAGGAAATGAGCTATCAAGCCATGAAAAGACCTGGAAACACCTGAAATGCTATTACTAAGTAGAAGTAAACAGGATAAAATCATAGAATTCCTACTTTATGACATTCTGGAAAAGGCAGAATGGTAGAGCTAGTAAAATGATGAGTGGTTTCCAGGAAATCAGGAAGAGTGATGAACAGGTGACTCCGGAGTTCTTCGTAGGGCAGTGGAGGTATTCTGCACAATACTGCAATACTGCATGTTACAGTATACATGGGTTAAAACCCATGGAACTGTGCAATAGGGTGAGCCCTAATGTAAATTTTAGATGAGTTAATTACAGTGTATCATCAACTGTAACAAAGGTACATACTAGTACAAATGATAGCAATGGGAAAAACTGCAGGGGGAAAAAGAGGGAGGAATAGGTTATATGCTCACTCTCTGTCCTCCTTGTTCAATTTTCCTGTAAGCTTTAGACTGCTCTAAAAACAGAAGTCCAATAATTCAGGTAAAATATACTACAACCTTTACTAGTTGTGTGTCCTTGGAAGATTTTAAGTTTTTTTATACCTTCATTTTCTGTTCTCTAAAAGGAAATTAAAAGCAAAACTGCCTTGAGGATGTTGCAAAATGACATGTGATCATGCGTGTAAATGGCTCAGCACACTGCCTCATACTTATTGGCTTAGGTATATTGCTAATTATTTAAAGAGAAGAGAGAATGTTGTAGTTATCACAAACTGGCATTTACTTGTAAAATAGAAGCTGTTGACATGGATCAACACTGGTATAATTAGAAGTTTAATACAGATTCTAGTACAGAGTTTAATTTCATTACATTTCACATTGGGTTGGTAACTGGTACCATCATTCTAAGTGACAGAAGCCACTGGTAATATATGTTCCCACAAGCAAGACCTGAAGGACACCTTCAGCTGCTAGACCTTATGCGACAGGTGTAAATGTTGCATGGAATTTACTAGGCGGAGTTAACTGTGGAGGATAACTGGACACAACTTGAGTGCCTTATCTTCAGTACTGTATTAAAACAATCCGGTTGGGACAAACACAAGTTTAGAACCATATTAATGCCCATATGAATCCTTAGGGGCACTTAATAATGGCTTATCTCTTCTCATTTTATTAGAAAGATTGCCTTTACTAGCAGGTAAAGTTAAAAATCGGCTTTATATTGTCTAACTCAATTTCACACCCTGGCAACATGAAGGTCATAGGCTGCCAGCAGTATTTGTAAATTAAAGATTACTTTAATCTTCAGTGACAGAGATTTATGAAATATTGCTTTAAATCTGTGCTGCATGTGGTAAAGCAAATTGAGTTTATTTTATAGACAAAAGCAATTTGAGGAAACCCATAGATTACTTTGGCCACTGAAGGGTATAAATGATCTCTAACTAAATTTTGTCTGTACCGTGTGTTGAGCTATTTAGATAAAACATGTTTTTGACATTTATTGCTAAATAATACCTTCTTCTAGGCTCCTGTATTCGGTGGAGTTGAGTATAAAATGAATCATTAAGGAAATTAGTAATCTTTCTCTTGACATGAATTACATTATCCAAGGATACGAAAATTTGAATGTATTTTTCTAAGTAAATTATTGTGAAAAGGTATCCAAACCTATTATGATGAATATAAGGTATGCCAAAATATTACATGACCCAGATGCATAATTTGTAGGCAAATTCCCTGCCATTATTTAGGATTTTTATGTATATTAACTCCTACAGGGTATAATCTTACACAGAGCCATGGTAAGTAAATCATTCTAACAGTGGTCCCTGTGTGTATGCCGAGTAGAACAGTTCTTGTGGAACAGGAGGATCTTGAGTGGACACCCCACCACCAGCATTGGTGCTACTTCCTAGAACATAAGAAAGCATCCGTTACAAAGTTCAGTACTAGAAAGAAGATATATATGTTCTAAGACTCCAAGAAACATTATGTTTAATGGGTAAGAGGAGCTAACATGTTTATGTGTACAAATATTAAAATGACACAGACAACCAGCCACAGGTTTCACTAACTGGATAAGAGTAAAAGATGAAAAATGAGTACAGAATTTAAAAATATTGCACCTGGATCTAGGAAAAGTTGTGATTTGATAATATTTGCAGTCAGTGAAACACTCAAGTAGATCAAATAGATCTATCTCTATCTATTTATCTATCTCTATCTATCATCTATTATCTATCTATCTATCTATCTATCTATCTATCTATCTATTTGTCTATTTATCTATCTACCATCTATCAATCTATTATCTATCATCTATCAGTCTATCTATTATCTGTCTATCTATCTATCTATCTATCTATCTACCTACTTAGCATTCTCTCAATTTAAATAAGATAATTGGCCTTAATTAACAGAATTTTTTCCCAAAACTGTTTCTATGGAAAAACCTAACCCCAAACACTGCCATCTACATTTATGTTATTTAAATTTCAAATGACTTTGTCCTTTCATAATTATTAGTCCATTCACTTTTATGTGCAATTTATATGTGTGAACTGATTCCTCCATTTTCTCTTATTTCCCATGTTGTTTTTTTAGTTGCTTTCATGTTCTTTCCTATGTATATTTGTGGTCTTTTCCCAAATCTCTTTGTTTCCTGTGATTATATGCTATAGATTGTGTCTCAATAATTATTCACCAGGGTATTCTTTTAGCATATAGGTGTAAAAATATTATGCTCTCTGGACAGATGTGTTCACATCAGATGTGTCTATGGTATCAGTGTTCTTCCTGGGAAGATCAGAACTTAGTCATGTTTCATTTTGCACCAGTGCTGTCCACTTTTCTTACTATTTGTTCTAATGTATTAGTCTTATATTTCTTTAATATAATTTATAATAAAATGTTAACTATACCAACAAATTATGCATTCATTCTTCTCTTCATTCCATTCCTTGACTCTAGGATCTCTCCTATTATACCTATAAACTGTCCTTTTGTAGCTCTTTGATGAATTCTTTAATGCTTTTAAACCCTAAAAACATCTTTATTTCATCCTTGCTCTTAAAAGTAGCTTAATTGGGCCTGGCACTCTAGGCTGATGTCCTTTTTCCTTAATGCTTTGAAAATATTGTTCTCTGGCATTCTGATAGCTATCATAGCTCAGTCATACTGCTAATTCTTCCTTTTTCTATGATCTATATCTATCTTCTAACTCATTTTAAAGGTATTCTCTTTATCCATGATTTATTAAAATTTTAGCATGACAAACATCAGTATCTTTAGTATTGTGAATCTTTCTTAAAACTTTGTGTTCACTTTTAGTTTGAAGAATGATTACTTTCATTAGTTCTGGAAAATTTTTAACCTCCAATTTCTCACATTTTGCTCTATCACAGCACTAGTCCCTTTTTCTTTCTTTTTTTTTTTAACTTAGGAACTTTTATTAAATGATCTATTTTCTAAGATTTTAGCTACTCATTCAGATTTTCATCATTTTATCTCCTTAGCTTGAGTTCAGGATGAACTTATCAGTGTGATAATGAACACTGGTGATTTCCATTAAACCAAATCCCTTTAATGTGGTGATCTGGGAATCATCTCCCACCTTCTCAGAGCTTTGTTGCTGTTTAGAATAGTTCTTAGTCTCTGAAGCAGGCTGAGTCTGGGATTTCACATGAAATCTTTCTGTCATTTGGTTTTCTTCCCTTGAAGATTTTAATAGACCCAAACTTTGGTTCAGGTTTGCTTCTCTGAGAACAGAAATTAAGACCAGTACAATTTTCTGATTAATTTTCACCATGACTATATCACCTCCAGATTATACTCCATCTACTGTGATGTCATTTGATGAAACACACACACACACACACACACACACACACACACACACACTTCAGAACTTGCAATTGATCGTTTTCCTTTGGCAAGTAGTAAAATTTATTATTACGTAGGAAGAGGTACCAGATTTCAAGCAAAGAGGCTCAGGATAGACTATTTCATTTATTTTTAATTCCACAAGCTTCAACAGTATTAAGCAGAAATATGAACCTGTTTCTAGGAAAGCAGCAATAGTATGGGTTTAACTGTCCAGGTGTCTGTGCTAGACCATATCATAGACTGATATTCATCATTTTAAAATATATTTTTATAATTTTACTTTTTAACACCACAATTAGAATTTCAAAGCTTATGTTCATGTCAGTCCCCCCGCTCTCCCCTGTTTATGGTATAGTTACTACATATTATATCTACACACATGGAAAAGCCCTCCAGACGATGTTATAATTTTGCACCCAATTGTAAAGTATATTATAAATGTCCCTCAGGGAGAAGAGTTTATATTTTATCTACCTAAATGGAAACCTTCCCTGGAGTTTGCTGGGCTAAAGGCAGTGCTTTGCTGGAGCACACTTGTAATATTTACATCCCCCAAAATTGATCACAACAGAAAACTGGCTTTGTTTCCCAGCTAGGAATATTGCAGTGGCAGAGCAGTGTCGGAAACTCACATCCTAATTCCCAATATTTCTTACTGCACTGTTGCTCATGCTGCAGTTCAGATTAATGCTTCCTCAGCCTTGTCATTTGTAAGGTGCAGAAATCAGGGGCTGGTTCCTTCTCTCAAATACCCATATATCTGGTCTCATAGGGTCTCTTCATAATATAGACAGCTAAGTTAGGTAGAAATTAATAGGCAGTCAGACAGGGCTCTGCCTTTGAAGGAGTCAGTGCAGATGACAAGAACACATCACAACTGTGGCTGATGTCACATTTTTTGAAAGCCAGACCTTAAGATAAAGATGTAATGACCAGGCCTACATGCCTTTCCTAGGGATAAGCAATCACTTGAGATTATACTATAATTGTATCACATGATCTAGTAATGTTCACATACATATCAGTCACCTAGATGGGTAACGAGAGCATCTGGACTTATCTCTTCTCCAAAATGCCTTTGTCCTTTCCATGTACCCTAGCTACGTGATCCACTTTCCTGTTGGATCAGTATTAGCAAAGTGGCTATACTTGTACTCTTACTGGCTGATTACGGTTTGACCCCTGTGGTACTCACCTTGTGATTTTGTACCCACTTTGTGATTTTGCTCTATAAAACCTTCTTAGAGAAGTGACCTCTATGGCATCTCACTTTTGGGACCCTTCCAATCTCTCAGGAGCTATCTCTCAATAAATTTTCCTTACTCTCAACCTCCCTTGTTCCTTGGAGTTCATTCTTCAATTTCAATTTTCATTCTTCAAACTCAGAGTGTCTCCCTAACTGCCACAGCACCTATTAGGAAGTTGGTTCTTCAGCTCTTAACAGGCCCTGGCACCATTTCATCATCTTCTGGTCATTGATATTCCAAGTGGGCTGAGGGAACCGGTGTGCAAAATGTGATTGCTTTGTTTAGTGATAGCTGTTCACCATGGGAAGTGGGAGGCTGGTAATCTGTAGCAGCCAGTGACATTCAAATTTTCATTGGTTGTAGGGTGATGTGATGGGATGTTAATAGACTGCATGCTGGTCGGAGAATAGTCTTGTGTTATGCAAAGGCTGCTTCCGACTTCCCAAAGCAGCATCCACAGAGAAAAACACAGGATAACATCTTTCAACTTTCATTCAAAGCACTGTAGTTTATTATGCACTATTTTGAGGAGACTTTTAAAAGACTGTCAGGACTCCTGCAACAATAGGGAAAACATGGCTGAGAAGTGAAGGCAAAATCTGCATGTCTGAGTTGATGAATTGCAACGATAGTTAAATGTGCAACCTTTGCCAGTATCTTATAATAACAGCAATAGTTTGAAAGGATGAAAATAGAAATCTCAACATTTATAAATTCCAAATCTGTTTGAATTTCCCTTGCTAGTAAAAGCCTCTTTTTTCCATCTGATCTCTCTAAATTGCCTTTGTGTGAAATCCCTTTGAAAATTTTTATCCAAACCTACCTTTAAACTTACAGATAAAAATTATATGTATTTCTTATACACACCATGAGGCTGTGAAGCACGTATACATTGTGGAGTGGTTATATGTGACTAATTAAAGCATGCATCTCCTCACATAAATTATCATCTTTTTGTTGAAAACACTTAACATCCATGCTTCTAGTATTCAACAAGAATACACTATTGTCATTTATTATAAAATGTTGTACAGGATTTGGTGTAGGAAAACTCCCTGTTAAAATAAAGACTCACTCCAGTGGTCCTGAAAATCTGTAAAACAAATTTTATGCAGTACATCTTGTGCATTATTCCTCCTACCTAATTTTGCATTCTTTGACCAACATCTTTCCAGTATGCTTAGTTCCAACTCTCCCTGCCTATGGTACCACTCCTCTCTGCTATTTCTATGAGTTCAACTATTTTAGATTACACATAGAAGTGAGATATTGCCATATTTGTCTTTCTTTGCCTAGTTTATTTCACTTGGTAAAATACCCTCCACATATTGCAAATGACAGGATTTCCAACATTTTATTGCTGAACAGTATTTATTGTCTATATACCACATTTTCTTTATTTATTCATGTATTGATGGACACCTACGTTGATTCCATATCGTGGGCTCTTGTGAATACTGTTGGAGAGAACATAGGTGTGCGGATGACCCAGTAATCTCATTACTGGGTATACAGTCAAAGGAAATGCATGAAAACCTTCTAGGGACTGTATATAGGGTAACTGCTTTACATTAGGAGGCTGATATTCTCTGGATCCTATTTCATTACTTGTAATCAACTCTGGGTCCACAGTAAATATGTAACATCATTATCATGAGAATTGTAAAACCTGCTCCTAGAAAAGGTAGCCTATATACCAATTGCACTGTAGAGTTCTACTAACTGTATTGTGTTGGAAAACTTAGGGGCACATATGGAAATAGATTTTAATAGTCTTACACTTAAAACCAAGGAGTATGAATATAAGATTTTATCTGGTTAAAGTATACCAGCTGGAACTCAGGATTTGGTGGCTTTATTAACTTGGAGTAACGTTAGGTGGATCATGGCATTAAAAAATGCTTTGACGAATGGATCACAAAAACCTTGGAAAAGTTTTATGTTGGTTACCCACTGTAAACTACAGGTGACAGTGGAGATTGTCCCTGTGAGCTGAGTTGCCTGATTAATAATGGGATTAATGCTTGTAAGAGATAGGAACGGTGACTTCTAAAACATTCACAGTTTGTTTTCTTGTTGGCTTGGTGAAAAACCCAATAGGTTGTGCAGAATGTCTGCATATTATTAATTCAGTGCTGACTTCAATCACAGTCATACTCTCTGTATTATCTTTATTGTTTTAAATCAACATACTCCTTGGTAATTTTATACAACTATCACCTTAGCTAATACTTTCTATTTCATACCAATTAATAAAGATAATCAGAAGTACTTTGCTTTGTTTAGTAAGACTAATTTCATATTTGGCCAACTTATGGAACCTCAGGGTGGTCCATTACATATATGGTGGTATAATAATTGGATTTCCGGCTTGGAATGAAAAGGTACCTAGATCCGTCTATAAGAAAGACCTAAGTCAGAAGACAGGAGAGGCCATTCCATGGAGCAGCTATATTTGGTGAAGTTTTAGGACTGAATGGTCTTAGAAATATTGGAATCATCCCTTTAATAGGAAAAAGAGTTTGCTATACATTGCACTTCCCTTGATAGTAAAAGCCCCTTTTTTCCATCTTATCTCTCTAAATTGTCTTTGCATGAAATCCCTTTGAAAATTTATATTCAAACTTACCTTTAAACTTACAGATAAAAATTATTTGTATTTCTTATTCACACCATGAGGCTGTGAAGCACATATACATTGTGGAGTGGTTACATGTGGTTAAAAGAAAAACCTGTAATACTTCAAAGTGTTAGGGCAAGTTTCCTTGATACAGTTTCACTTAAAGGATGGAAAGAGATGCTACAGGGAACTTCTGTTTTATTCCAAAGTGGGGGCAAGAGTGTAGGCCCCTAAGAGCACATTTTCTCTGTGTATTGCATTCTGTGGCTAAGGAGTATGAAAATAGCTATCTTGCCAGAAGTAATATACTGTGTTTCCAGATAGCAAAGAATGTGTTGTTCGAATAGTATCTGCATATGTCAGTGTTAAATATAACAATATCTCTAGTGTTTCCACTGATACTGAGTGTATATCCACAGTTGGTTAGATAATGATTTTGTGAAAAAGAGACCTCTGATAGTGCCCCCTCAAATGTTAGCCCATTAGACAAACTAGCTTATCAACTAAATATCATAGGGAGAAGCTATAGTTTTGAAGTTCATTTTTTTGGGAAGTTCTAAGTCCCCTCTTTCTAAGGGAACTATTTCTTTTCTTAAATATCAGGCAGTTACTTCAATTCTACTCATTTTTATTGGTTAATTACTGGAAGCCACCATTCCCACTTCTCAGTACTTTATTTTCTGTATCATTTCTTGCATAGAATACCTTTGGTAACACCTTGGTATCTCATTACATTTGGCCTTTTGATCTCTAGGCCATATTTCCACTGTCAGATGTGAGGGAGTTTCCTTAGAAAAGTTCATTTGGTGGCTGTATCTGGTTTCTTGGTACTCTCAAGAGTGCTTTCTTTGCTGGAAAGAGAGAAGTCCACAGGCTGTAGTTTTAATCCGTTTTACTTTTCATTCCATTTATATAGAAAATATAGCACTGTAACAACATCATCCTGCCTTGGACTAACCTGTATAAGTTTCAGAGGAAGGGTTCAGGTTGAAATCAGGAAAAAGTTATTCTATCATTGAAATCAGCATATTGTAACTCTTTTCCCTGGAAAATGTCTATAATCACTAATAATAATCAAATCATATTATCTCTGGTCTCTGGTTTAATCATAGAGTCACCACAAAAATGTGTGTCAAAATACGAACCTGTGATTCACATTTTCATTATTACCTAACTATATTACCCACAGAAGACACCTTTTTTTAACCTCCCTGGGATGTGACATTGTACATATGTTGATTCCTTTCTCGGAGATTATGGTAGATTTGAGGTGAAATATCTATCTGCACAAATTGTAAAATAAGTGAAAGCAAGCGACTCAGTGGCATACACAGCAGATCTAGAATAGGGGTTTACAGTACTGTGAAATTTACTGAAATAGGGAGTACCCTCTGGGGAAGCATACAGAAATGCAATAAAGCTGGGGTCAGATTCGAGAGAGGGTTCCTAGATGGAGAAGCATCATCCTGTGACCCGAACTGTAGGCCAAATATTGCAGACACACCTCTGTGGTACAGCAGAGTATAGGCCATCAGCACTCAAATGCCAACCTGATTTTTTGTAAGGAGAGCATGAGGTCCTCTTTTGTGATCTAGCACTCAGGTCCATGCCTGGTGGTAGTAGATGCATGACAGAACAAATCACTGGCTCCAAACCCTGATCCCACTGCTTTAGCATCCTCACAGAAGAGATTAGCCAAGTACTATACAGTTGGATCTCTTTTCCATGGAGTAGTTTAAGCTTCCATTGGTTCTACTGTGTGTGTGTGTGTGTGTGTGTGTGTGTGTGTGTGTGTGTATGTGTGTGTGTGTGTATGGTGAGTGCTTATGTGTGATTCTTGTTAGGAAGATATATTGAAAGATAGTTATTGGCTCCTAATATTGACTTACATAATAGAAATTTTGGAACACCCAAATAAAGGAAACAAGAAATCTGACTTACATAAAGGAAATTTGATTTACATAATAGAAATTTTGGAACACCCAAATAACAAAAAAGTGCAACGACAGTGAAAAATATATAAGTATACTGCAAAGGTATTGACAAAATTTAGCTTTTAGTATTAGTTTTAGTTTCACTGACAAAATTCAGTTTCGGAAAGACTTAGTTAAAAATGCTTTCTAATATTCAACTAGGGTTAGAATTAGAATTCTAAAAAATAAATATTTCAGACTAATAGAAAGAAATACAAAAGCTGTGTGTGGTGGGGCACACCTGTAATCCCAGCACTTGGGAGGCTGAGACAGGAGGATTGTTGTGAGTTCGAGGTCAGCCTGGGCTACAAAGTGAGTGAAAGGCCAGCCTGAACTGCATAGAGAGATCCTGTCTCAAAAACAAAACAAAACAAAACAAAACAAAACAAAACAAAACAAAACAAAACAAAAAACCAAAAAAGAAATCCACAAAAGCTATTGTTATGGTTTGTGTCTGCATGTCCCCTCGAATCCTCATGCAGTCATGGGGCAGGCTTTTAGAGTTTATGATTAATCCATGATCCAGTGCTGGGATTATGAGTGTGAGTGCTACACCCTCCCTGGGGTGGGTAGTTTGCATGTGTAAGGGAGAGAAAGAGACTGCCCACCTGCTGTCCTCCATTTTGTTCTTACTGCTTTGCTATCTTCTACTGCCAGGAATGGTTGCCGTCTGCCATGTGCCACTCTGCCTTGGAGCCAGCCAAGTATGGACTGAAACCTCCACAGACTGTGAGCTAAATCAACCTTTTTTTCCTTTATATTGGGCATCCAGTATTTTGTCTCATCAATGAGAGAAAAGTAACTAAGACAGCTATAGAGAAAGATTTGTTACTATGTGTATTTTATTGATTTATTTCTTAACATTGTAAAATTGTTGTGGAGTTATAGAAAAGTTGCAAAATATTAGAAAAGCCCACATACTTCAGCCAGTTTCCCATTATATATTTCTTATCACAGTGTATTCTATTTGTCATAATTGATGAAGTAAAGTTATACATTGTTGTTAACAAAAGCTTATACTTTATCCAGACTCTTTTTTGAAAATATCATGTCCTTTTTCTGTTTCAGTACGTCATTGGTCTCCTGCGTTGTGTTTGCTTACCGTGTGTCCTTAGGCTCCTTGTGATTGGTACAAGTTCTTAGGTCTTCCTTATTTTTGAAGCCCTTGATAGTTTGGAGGCATCTAGGTCACATATTTAGCATAATCTTCCTCAACTGCTGTTATTCGATGTTTTTCTCATGATCAGACTGGGGTTATCGGCTTTGATGAGGAATACAGAGGCGAAGTTCCACTTTTATCATATGATGCCAAGGGAAAGTGCTATCAGTATGGCTTCCCATTGTTGATGTTAACCTTGATCACCTGGCTGAGACAGTGTTTGTCATATTTCTTCACAGTAAACAGTTACTTCCTCACACACAACTTTCTTCACTAAAACCTTTGGAAGTCAGCCACTGTGGGCAGCCCACACTTAAAGATCAGAGAGGTGTGTTTTGATTCCTTAAGGGTGGATTTGCATAGATTGTTTAGAGCCAGTTACATTAAATTTTCTCATTTATTTCTTTATTCCATCACTTATTTTTATTATTATGGACTCTGTTTTTTGTTTGTTTGTGTTTTGTCTTTTTGTCTTTTTGAGATAGGATCTCACTATGCAGTTCAGGCTGGCCTTGAGCTCACTTTGTAGCCCAAGCTGGTCTCAAATTCACAATGATTCTCCTGCCTCAGCCTCCTGAGAGCTAGGGTTACAGGTGTGTGCCACCACCCCTGGCTATTATGGACTCTGATACTTATTTTACAATTAAAGTCATAACCCAGTAGCAACTTATTTTAAGATAGTTCAAATTACTCTATCTTTAGCTTGTCTCCTGTGTACACCAATACACTCCTCACTGTATTTCTACTCTCTCTTCCTCTCTGTCTCTCCATTTCTTTATTTTGAGCAATAAAATACTCTAACAGTTATATCTTATATATCCTTTCCCAGCCTTAGAATATCTGTTTCTGTAAGAAACTCTAGTTCATTTTTTAGAGAACAGTAAAAATGTTCTTAAAAACTAAGATCTAGGAAGCAGGTATACCCACTGCTGCTGGTGTGTCTTTCTTTCTATGACTCATCAGTTGACAGAGCAAGGAATCATATATACAGATACTGATCGATATATATTTATATATATTTCTATCTGTATCTATGTTAAGTAAAATATGAATTTATATTGATGTCTCCTCTAAATCTATTGCTATATAGGTAGCAATCTATATAGCAATCCTAGCCTTCCTCACCTGTTTCTCTGTAACCTTGTCCAATCCAGTCCAACGCTGAGACACCGGGATCCCACCTGCTACCATCCATTTCACTATTCAAGTGTGGTATGTATTGTGATGGTTTAAGAATAATGAACTTGTACTTCTAAGGAAGGTGAAAGCATCTGATCAATTTTTTCTGTTGTCAATGGACAAGCTAATAAGCCTCCAGCATTGTTACAGTTACCAGTGTATGACCTGAGAGGTTTTGCTGTAGAGGCTGCACTCCAGCAAAGGAGATCTAGCCTGTGTCTCCTTAGGTGAACATGTCTATTCACACTTTCAGCATGTGGTTTTTCTTGTGATCTTTGGTTCTGTGGTGGGTCCAAAAAAGTCATTGATTTTGGGTTTACCCAGCCTTTTCTTGATGGTAAATTAGGAGTGATGACTTTGATCTTTTTATATATTAGAGCTTAAAATGGGAAGTCTCTTCATCACTGTTTAAATATTTAATCTAAAGAACTTTCATTAGAACTTAAATCCATGTGAATTGTCACATTGTTTTCTAAAATTCTGTATATCAGTGAAAGACACGGAAGAATTTTTAAAGTTAAGGAATTATCAGACTTTCAAGTACAGTGCAAAGAGAATAACCCAAAGTTAAGTTAATGAATGGAAGAAACTGACTCTCCTAAGATAATTCAGCTATAAATATACTACTGCAGTTTTTTATCACATGGCAAAATATTTCTTACCTCAGTTACCATGAAGAAGGTGAAAATATTGTTAAAATAGCTTGATCAGGAATTGTGAGTAGACATTTTAAGCATTAAAAATTATCATGAATCTTCAATTCATATTTAATGAGAAGTTTGAGATTGCTAAGATTTTCTTTATTAATTTTATATATACTCTAAAGTTAATATGCCCATTATTGACATAATTTTGTTGTAATTATATAATATAAACAACCTATAATTAATTTTTACACTGTTTCCTTCATCCCAAAATTCATCCCTATTTATTCAGTGTGCAATATAAACACTATCATTTTTTCAGTGTGCCATAAAGCAAAACTGTTTGTGAAAGACTACTGTCAGATGAAGTGTCAGAGGGCAGTCATCATTTGCTGCAGTACATTGGGCAGACTCTAAAATTTATAATCTCTTGGCATTCTCAAAAGTGTCTTTCTACCTCAGGACTGAGGCTAAGAAATACTTTTATTTCAGGGATCAGTAAAGCCATTCAGTGGTGTTGAAACTGACAAGCCAGTTTTTTTTAGAAAAAAATGTTTAAGATAGGAAAATTACAGGTTTCTGTTCCTGAGGAGATACTCTTGGTTTCAAAGACCCTGGGTCTGCTGTATCAGCCTTTTATTTTGGTTGCTTGACAGTGGTGTTTAGAAGGACAGCAAGGCTTCTCTCTTAAGTCAGCAGTGTTGGCTTCAGGATCTTAGGTGACCAGTAGGACTTTTCTTGGATCAGGAGATCCTGTGTTACGTAGAACACCAGGTGTCCTTTACAGTTTATAAACATGGCAAGTGGCATGGAGCTGTGTTCCCTTCACCAACCCACCAGGATTTGCTTCCCAAGCACCTTTCTTATGAGGAATTGGAGGATGCTGTGTTCTGGGTTTGAGTTCTTAGGGAGCTTTGTGGTAACTGTGTACGTCATACATGGTGTGTGTCAGTGTGCATCCTGTATCTTTCCTGAACCACTATGGCACTGATGAAAATGAAGAAGGTTCTATTGAAAGTCTTCTTTTTTGTTTCCTCACTTTCACTGGGACTCCTGATGTAGTAAAATGAAGAAGCCCATGAGTGATACTCTCCTACATTCTTTATTTTTGTTACTATAACAACTAGCACTTCATTGAAAGGAACAACCATATTTAGAATCCTTGATGACCTTCAATATGAGCTGTTTCAATCCAGAATGTAATTTAGTGTGAATAATTTAGTATTTGTAAAAGCAGCTTTGATGACCAGTTAATAAAAAATTGGGTATGATTAATAATTTAACTAAATAATTTAACTACATGCCTTCTGGGAAAATAGAATACTTGATTAGCATAGCCTGTGCTAATGACTTTTTCACAAAGGCCTCACCTGAAATTCAGTTAGAACTCCATGTTTTTACCTTGTGTTTTTGGGGTAACTGTATTTGAAAAGAGCAAATGTGGTTTAGGAGCATTTACCACCACATTTTTAATGATTTTGATCTATTTGTCATAGCCATTAAAGAATATACATATACATGCTCCACTTTACAGCTTTCTCTGGACCATTTGAATGCAATATAGCAACATTTCCATATGGCTCACCAAGGTGAACTTGGAGACTGCATTCTTGATTAGTATGCTGGATACTGGCATCAATTGATATAATCTATGCTTACCTTCCAAAATACATTCTCTAAGTTTTTCCTTTTTTTTTAGACAGGGCCTTTCTATGTAGTTCAGACTGGCTTTGAACTCACGATGTATTCTAGGTTGGCTTTGAACTCATTTTGAAAAGAGTCCAAGACACAGTACTTAAAATTCATTTAGCTCAAAAATTCAAGTTCATTAAAATAGAAGGGCAAGTGATCTGCCATAGGTCTTCTATGAATTGCTTTTGAAAACTCATTTTCTTTCAGTGTTCATGAGAGCAAGGGCCTTAAAAGCAACAGTAGGAAAACAAGCCTAAGTGAGTGGAAACAGAGATATGAATCTCACAAATTGGTTAACACAAGGACATTTCTAATTGTTCTACTTATGGTGGTCTACACTAGTTAGCTTACTGGAGCGGAGCTATTAATAACAGGCTCATGCACAATTGCAGAGTGCAAGACACTGAGCGTCAGAGATCATCTGCATGCAGTGAGCACAGCAGTAGGCTCTTGCACATTGCTTTCTACCTTTAATTGGAATTTGATCAGAAGAGTTCCTAGTGAAGGAAATATTTAATTGGACAGACAGTAAAAAACCATATGAATGCAATTTTTTATTCTGATAGCAGCTGAAATTTGTTTGCTCATTCCACAAGTATTAATATAAAATTAAAAATAATCTGTAGGATATAGAAGTCAATTTTAACATTATGCATTTATACATACATTGTGTGTACAAATATATATCACATGTATGAACTTAGTGTAAAGGAAGTAATTTAAACAAATGGCTATAAATAGGTTTTTAAATAAATGATGAAAAAAATTGGTTTCAGGGAAATTTAAAATAAACCTCACATTCTGCTTTGTACTCAAGTAACTTTCAGATAAATTAAAGAACTATATTAAATTTCAGATTATAAAATTCTACAGAAAGTGTAGAAAAAATGGAAACATTTAAATCATAAATGGGTAGGGTTACAATATAAAAATGTAAAATTTTGATATAGTACAGAAATAATACTAATAACTTATGTAGCTAGTTAGAAACATATTTTGAACAAATATGTAAGGAGCTAGTCTCAATTTATAAATATTTCTTATAAATGAGAAATAAAGGACTTTGGCTATTATTTTGGAAAAAATGAAAATGGTTAAGGAATTTAAAATTATTGTTTCATCAAAGAATTTATGGTATATTACCATTTTTTTCTTCACATTGGTAAACATTTGAATATTCATATAAAATATTGATTTTACTTTCTTCATAGTAACAGCTGTTTATATGTATTTAATATTTAATATGTACTTTTTTAATCACTTCACTTATATCCACACAATTTAATTGTCATAATAAACCCAAGCTGGATATCGCTATTATCCCCTTTTCACACATAGGAGAAGCAAAGCGCTAAGAGATGATCTATTTCCCGAGACCACAAAGCTGGCAAACAGTGAAGCAGATGTTCTTAGCTGTTGTCTGGTTAGAGCTTTAGAGCTCTCAGTGACTGTTCTACTTTGCAGGTATCAGCAAGTAGGAGGTGAGACAGGCACTGTACATGCTTGCCAAAGTATATTTCGAAACATCATACCTAAAAAAGTTTTGTACACAAATACTTGCACACGAACATTGCTTTAAAGAGCTTTACATAGCACAACAAAATCCTAAATATCAAGCAATAAAAATGGGAATAAAATTTTCCATACAATATATCTACATACATTTGTTAGCTATGAATCACATGGGGAAATACATTGCTAGGTGATTTTTTTTTAGTGCATAGTTTTTCTCTTAAAAGATTTCTTAACATGACTTGCATAAGCTCTTAAGGCCAGAATCTTGATAAAATCATATTATTACATAAATATTAAAATTAAAAATCATAACATTTGGCCTCCTGAAACCTTTTGAGAGGTTTTGGTCCCCAATATTTTAGTGACCTCATATAATTTAGTACAATTGTTCCTTGGCATTCATAAGGAAGTGATTCATGAACCCCAAAGATACCAAGTTCCATGGGCACTCTAGTTCTTTTATAAAATAGTGTAACATTTGCACATGACCTTTATATATCCTGTATATTTCAATCACCTCTAGTTTGTTATAATATCTAGTAAATGTAAGTGCTATATAAATAATTGCTATGGTATACTATTTAGTGAAAATCAACACAAGTCTGTTCATTTTCAGTATAGATGCATTTTTTCCCAAATACTCTTGATCTCTGCTTAGTTGAATTCACTGATGTGGAACCCGTGGACACGGAGGGCTCACTGAATTCTATGAATTATTTATAAGTACATATTGCTTTGATTAGATTTATGCAGTACCACAAAAGATGTTAAATATATTTATATCATATTCTGTGCAACAGCCACGATCAGGGTGGTGACTTACTGTATTGGGAATTGGCAGCCTCTACAGAGGCATTTACCCTTTGAACTCAGCATCTATTTTTATTGTGTTTCTTGATACTGATATGATGTTAGCCTGCAACCTAAAGTATGAAGAGCCAAACTTAATAAATTATATAAAACATGCATTTATAATATATACTATATATTATATGACATCTTTGCAGAGTTAATATAGTACAGTAAAGAGATGATAGGAGCTTACACATAAATCAGACTGGAAGTAAAATCTCAGAGTCACCATTTAGTCACTCTAAGAATAGGATTTCTGCCTAGTAGAAATGAAATCTCCAATTTTCCTCTACTGTGGCCTGGAACTTTGGCATTCAGACTTGTTCCTCTTAGGCAGGATGTGATGGACTCACCTATGTGGGCTCTGATTAGTCAAAGAGAAAGTGGTGGCACAAAATGACCAAGATGGCTATATTACAGAAAAGTCCAAGGTCAGTGAACAGAAGGCCCCACGTAGACTTCTAATGCTTCAAAATTAAATTAACAATAGTTACATTTTAAAGGAATAACAGAAAGGGGAAAAAATCCAGCTCTGCTCCCGTTTTTATTATACAGAGATAAAAGACAATAGAGTCCATGAATAACACCTACATGTTATAATAAATGATTATGAAAAGAACAAAAAGAGTTCTTGAAAAATTAGAGAATACAATAAATATTAAAGACTTGAAAAAAAAGAATGCCAGAGAAAGTTGAAGAAATCTTCCAGATGGTAGAATGATGGTTAAAAACAGGACAAAAATTAGAAGAGAAATTATAGAGATACTGGAAGTGCAGTTCAGGAATTCTAATACCACCGCACCCCCAAAATAAGAAATTTCCAAAGAGTAAAACTCAAGTGGAGGAAAGAAAATCATTACAATATAGATTTAAGTAAATTTTCTGGAATGGGGATATGAGATTTTACAATTTTGTATTGATTTCATAACTTAACAGATGAAAATGACTGTGGCAATGCCCATCAATGATCATCATAAAGTTTCAGCACAGGGATGTAAAAGAGTCTGTAACCTCATAAAGGAAAATAATTTGATACAAATCTCAAGTATTATAATGATAGTGGATATCTTAGAATCATCATTGGAAGTGAGAATATATTGGAGAATATCTTCAAAACTCTGAGGAAGAGTTAGATGGGGCATCATGACATTGAGAGGGAAACAAGAGGACTAGGCTCAGCCAACTGCCAGGGTTAAACTACTAACCCTTCATCCGTTCTGCACCTTGGTTGTCCTCAGCACTAGAGGGCAGAGATGATAGCCAAATGACCGACCTGATTAAGGACATGACTAACCCCCAAGAAGAGAGTTCCACTCCAGGATTGAAGTGTCATTCTAACACAGAGGGTGGGTGAGAAACACACACAGGAGACAGACAAGTAAACAAAAATTAGAAACATGAGAAGACAAGTAAATATAATAACTCCCTAATCTCCTGCTCCCCTAAAGCTTAACCAGGGAGCAAGGAGAGGGAAAAGGTCAAAATCCACAGGGCAGAAAAATCTGACAAGATATCAATGGAAGTAACAAAACAGAGGGATAACATGCTTGGCAAATTAAAAGAAGACAAATTTTGGTACCAGAGAAGTTGAGCCATTGCTGTAATGCCCTGGCTATGTGGTTCAGAAGGCTTTGGAACTGGTTTGTGGGAAGAGATTGAAAAAGGAAGTGCTGGCTAAATAAGCAACCCTGGAATGCTTTAAGCTCAGCTTGCAGGGAGATTCTACTCGTAGCTCAGAAGATAAAAATGCTGACAGAAATGCAGCCAATAAAGACCAGGTTCAGGAGGTTTCAATTAGGAACTATGACTGCATTGGCTATTGGACTCCAGACCACGTGTGTTGTGCTTTAGCAAAGAATTTGTCTATAGTTTGCTTTTGTTAAGAGACTTTACCTGAGACTGAGATTAAGGGCAGTGTGGACTAATTAATCAGGTGGAAGAAATGGCATGGCTACTGCTGGGGGCTTTTAACCAGATCTATGTTGAGAATCAAGAGCAAGGAATCCAGCAGAATGATTTAAAAGATTTTGAGTTTGAGCAGAAAGGAAGCTCCAGTAAAGTTGTAGAATGCAAAGATAGAGCAGAGGAGAACCTGGTTGCTGAGAAAGAACAAGAAGACTGAAAAGATGGCCTGAGGATATTATAAGAACCAGCAGGATTCATTTGCATATATGAAAGGTGTGCAGTGATGTATGTGCACCCATATTTATAGCAGCACATATTATAATAGTTAGGTCTTGGAAACAACTCAAATGCCCACCAGCCAAGGAATGGATAAAAAAAGATGTGGTCTTTTTTTATACAGTGGAGTACTACTCAGCCATAAAGAAGGAGAAACTGGAGACTTTTATAAAAATAAAAGTCTTTACTAAATGGATACAACTCGAGCCCATACTCATAAGTGAAATAAACCAGATGCACATGTGTAAACATTATATCATCTCCATAGTGTGAGAAGCTGAAAGAGTAAATAAGATCCAAAATGTATAATACATATTATAAAATGGAAAGTAACTTCAAAAGGAAAGAGAAACTGGGATAGGGG
>NW_004955432.1:6007101-6011859 GCF_000276665.1 Chinchilla lanigera
CATGGCGGCATGAGGCTTTGGGGGGACACCCAGACACAAACCATAACAATCCCCTATTTGTATCTTTTGGAAAGGAAATGTTCATTTTGTGCCATTGTATGTTGGGAGAGTCTAACTTTCTTTTCAGGGGATTGCAGTTAAAAGCTTGCTTTAAAACTCAAAGGAGGCTTTGGACTTAGACATTTTAGCAATGCCGAAACTATTAGATCTTTGGCAATTCTTAGAGATAGACTAAATGACTTTTGCACAAAAAGGATGCATATGAGCTTTTAGAGGCCAGGGGAAGAATGTTATGGCTTACGTTTAGATGAACCCTTACAACCTCAAGGGGTCATAGTTGGAGAATTTTGAAGGTAGTTGGATTAAAGATGTGTGAATGTGGATTAAGGTGTAATACTGGGATTAAAGGTGTGGATAAAGGAAGCACCACCCTAGGTATGGGTGGCATCAATTTATAAACGTGTAGCCAAATAGAGTATAAAGGAAAAGGTGGAAGGCAGGCTGCTGCTTCTTCTGCTACTTCTGCTGCTGCTGCTTTGGTGCTTGCTGTCTCCATTTGCTTTGCCATGAATTGTTTCTTCTCTGTAATGCCCCTCTGCTATGCCCCTCTGCCTTGGAGTCAGCTAACTATGGACTAAAACCTTTGCAAATGGTAAGCCAAACTAAATTTTTTCTCTTTTAACTTGTAGGTGTTAGATATTTTGTCTCAGCAATGAGAAAAGTAACTAAGACAATGATCCTAATGTAACAAATAGTCAGTGAGTTCAGAGATAACACTCAGAAAAAGCAAGCAAAGCCAAACGAAGAGATTCAAAACATGAATAGCCAACAAAAACGCAAGAGTCCATTAAAAACTTCCTATGAGAAATCCAGCAGGTTAAAATATGATTGAAAGTATGAGCAGTAGAAGTCACCAGTATGAGGACAGACTGTCAGATGTAGAAGACAAGGCTGTGACTGGTGATAAATTAATGAGACATACCTTAAAAACAAAAAGAAAACATGAAAATATGAATACAACAGCTGCTAGACAAAAATGACAAAGAGGACAAATATAAGAGTACCTGGAATTAGTGAAAAGTCGGGAAAAAAAAGAAATCACATAAAAAACATGTTTAGAGAAAATAAGCAGACAACTTTTCAGATAAGGAAAAAGAATTTAATATACAAATAAATGGGGCAAATAGTACCCCAAATAGGCATTATTAGAAAAGAACACTCCATGACATATCATAATTAAAATGCCAGAACTCCAACAAAGGAACATAATTTTAAAAACTGTTAGAGAAAAGAAATGAGTCACTTATAAGGGAATACCTATCAGAAATACAGTGGACTTCTCAACACAAACCTTATAGATAAAGGAAGCTTGGAATGAGGTATTTCAAGCTCTAAAAAACTTTTAACCTTGACTGATATATCCTGCAAAATTATTTTCAAAATTCATGGAGAAATAAAATATTTCTATGATAAAGAAAAATTCAAGACTTCCAAACCAACTTTCCAAAACTTTCTCAAGGACATCTTAGAAACAAACAATGAGGATAACAATGCCAAAGTGTCCAATAGAATGAATGCATAAAGTAAGGAAAGTCAGTAAGAAAGAAAGGGAACAGAAAAAATAATATGAGAGGAATAAATCAATACTACTCAATTATATCTCTCAATGTGAATGGCCTCAATTCACCAATCAAAAGACACATTAGCAGAATGGATCAAGAAGCAAAATCCACCAGTATACTGTATACAAGAAACACATTTAACTGAAAAAGAAATTGATAGGCTTAAAAAAGGTGGAAAAAAGTATTTGTTATGGCTTGTGTTTAGATGTCCTCCTTAAGCCTCATGTGATCATAGGTGAAGCTTTCCAGAGATGGATGGGTCTAGAGTGTATGATTGATTCATAGTGCCAATGCTGGGGTTCAGTGTGTGTGATTACTAAATCAGTTCACTGATTATTTTGGCACCAACCTAATCCTAATAGCCTAGACAGAGTCTAAAAGGGGCAGAAAAACGCTGTTAAGATCTCTTGTTACTTTGCTACATTCTGGTTGCCATTAGGTGTTTCTTACTTGCTGCTCTTGCTGTTCTCTGCTACTATGACTGGTGCTCCTCTGCCACGTGCCTCTCTGCCTTGGAGACAGCCAATTATGGACTGAAATCTCTGCAAACTGTGAGCTAAATAAAAGTTTTTCTCTCTTTACTTTGGGTTTTGTGTGTTTTATCTCAGCAGTGAGAAAAGTGACTAGACAATATTCCATGCAAAAGGAGGCTGTAAAGAAGCAAGTGTAGCTATCCTATTTTCAGACAAAATGAACTTTAAGGCAAAACTGATTAAAAGATGCAAAGAAGGGCACTACACTTCAACAGGAAGAGATAACAATAATAAACATATGCACCAAATTATGATACATCTAACTTCATAAAATAAATACTTATAGACATGAATGATTAGGTAAACATCAATACAATTATAGTGAGGGACTTCAATATTCCATCATCACAGATAAACACATACTAGCTAATAAATTATGCTTAAGTAAATGCAAAAAAATTTAAATTTTACTATTGATATTAGCAGATCAATCACAGTGTAGGGTCTGAAATTAATGACAAAAGAAACCACAAAAATTAGGCAAATGTATGGAAATTAAAGAACACAAATTTTAACATGTGCACAATGGGGTTGTAATGCATATGTCTCACTGCTGGGCAGCTCTGATTTAATTTATATGTTTCATTCCCAGGTCTGATTTGAATTTGATTATCTGATGTTATATAGTTAATCCGTGTGTGTTCTTTTGTTAGTATAAAATGAGAAACAAAAACAATCATTGTTATTTTACAGCTAGATTATTATTAAGCTCAGTGGTAAATTTTCCATTTATTATTTCTTTGTTATTCTCTGGTGATTGCTTTCATTTTTGTAACTAATACATACTTTTTGTAGACATATATGTATATTATAACCTATTTATTTTTCTAAGACTATTTAAATTTCATGAACTTTCCCATTAGAATGTCAAACACAGAAATTACAGGATTCATCAGATGAATCTGTAATTATATCTCATCAGCAGACAATGTAATGACCTATTACTCTTCAGATGAAAATTCCTTAGAGTTAAATAAATGTAATCTTGTGGCCAATACATTCAATGAATAAAGTGTAGATTTGGATATGAATGTGAAAAATCAAGAAGGTAATGGCAGCCAATAGTAGAAAGAAATGTGGTGGAACACAAGCACACAGAACTGCAAAACCTGGAAGTTTTCATAAGAAATATTAATTTTAATGCTTCTTTTATGTTGTATAAATTTATTTACATCTGATAATATATCCAAAGTTATAGCTGAAAGAACAAATGGATATTCCATACAATGTGGCTTTAGTGAGAAGCCACACCAAAGAAGACAACACCATTAATACTGAGAATCTGTTACCACTACTGAGAAAGGTAATATTTACATGTATATCATTAATTATGGGGAGAGTACCATTACCAGACATTAGATTATATTAGCCTGCAAATAATATACACACAATACGTTTGTAAAGAATGGCATTCAACTTGATCATGTTTTGACTGTTTTTAATTTTTCTGATAATACCACGTGAAGAACTGAGGGTCCCTTGAAAATTTTAGAAAAATCATGGAAGAAATTATTACTATATTTGAGACTGCAGTAAAACTGAGAAAAATGTAGTGATAGACCAAAGTATGATTTTATGGTGAGGACGTTTGCATTTTTAGCAATACATGAAGGAAAAATAGTACAAATATTGCATAAAATTATATAAATTATATTTCCCTAATGATTACATCTATGATTTATATGCTTGCCAGAAAAGCTGCAACACTTTCAATGCATGGACATCCTTATGGTGCTGTTTTGAAATTAATGAATATCTTATTATTTGAGCAGCACATATTATATGAACATACTTATTATTTGAGTATACCCTTAGCACAAGCATTTTTATAAAAAGAAACATATTTTTGAAGCATAGTATAGCCAAATAAAAATTTCTATGAGTACAAGCAAAGGAAAGCAAAAATGTGGTAAAATCATAAACTTTGGAAAGTGTTCTGGAGTAAAATTTGTTAAATGGACTGATAAAAGAACACTTTATATGTTAATGAATTGTGAAAATCATACACGTTCATTGATCAAAGGAAAACCTGAAAACAAAATCTAATTTTGTCTTTGATTACAATAATGGAAAGAAAGTCATAGATTTGGTAGCCCAGGTGCCATAATATTATAGTTCCTTAAACAAAATTTTTTATTTTAAAAAATAAAAGAAGGAAAGCATTTTAACAGACAGACATCCATTTACAAAATAGCATAAGAACAGTACAAACAATACAGAGTTACAGACACAGTTGTAGGAAATTAACAATTGTTGTTGTACTATTTATTGATATCTTCAAAGTGGTTTCTCAGGAAAATGGAGACATACAAGATTAACTGTTAGCCAGTAATCATTAACTGTTCCCTTCTGTAGAGCAATAGAAAACAGCAGTACAACTATGTTAGCTATCCTGTATATACATACTTACATAAATTCCCCTTCTTTCTTTTCTGTTTTCCCACACCCCAGTTGCCCTTTACTTTTGAGCATTTTCCTTTTGTTTCACAATGTCTATCATACCTCCTAGTTTTTATTCACTCTTTCAGGTCTTACACGAATGAGACAATATGATACTCACACATGCAGGTCTGATTTATTTCACTTATGAGTATGGTCTCTAG
>NW_004955432.1:6017214-6059115 GCF_000276665.1 Chinchilla lanigera
GAGTGAGGAACTTCGGTCTGCACTGAGTGCATGGAGGGTGGAGACTCAGACTGTAATCAAACAAAATATTGAAATTGAATGGAAAAGTGCAATACAGCCAAATTGTGGTGCAACAGTTGTAAATGTATATTATGTGCACCAGCAGTGGGGTACTCCTAAGATTTTCATGTTAAAATGTAGAGAATTAATTACTGATTAACTACTAACCCTTGAAGAAATGCCACAGGAGCAAATTACTAAAAAGTGTCACTTTATAGAAGCTTATTTAGGATCAGTAAGAAACACACAAAAGTGAAGCAATGCTATTAAAAATTATCTGAAAGTAGGGGTGCTGCTGTAGCCTCAAAAAAGCCAAATGTTTCATGATGTTTTGCACACTCTGCAAAAATCAGCCACCTTTACATATAATATGTTTTAAAGAAATTAATAAATCTAAATAAATTCATTTAGTTATTTTTTTGGTACAAGGAATCAAATTCAGGACCCTATTCTTGCCCTGAAGGCACTGTGTCATTGAGTTATATAGCTGGCCAAATTTATTTTAGTTTTTATATAAAAAATAAATATATAAAAATAAAGTTTTTATATATAAAATATATTTACTGATTATTGTAATAAGTTTAATTGTTATGTAGGGTATTAGTCAATATTTATATTTGGGTGTAATAATTGAAATTTAAATAACTAACCAGATTCAGTCCATTTATAGACTTTTTGTTTAATTCATTAGTAAAAAGATTGATAAAAGGGACTAGATCTTTTTTGTACCATTGGTTGTTCAAGCCACTTGAATGGACACTCAAGCATGTACTACTAGTGAATCACAGCAGTGTTATTATGTTAATAATCAATGGGCTATGAAAGAGATTAAGAAAGAAATCAGAAAGTTCCTAGAATCAGAAGATAATGACCATACACCATACTAGAACTTATAGGATACAGTGAAAGCAATTGTCTAAGGGAAGTTTATAGCCATAAACACCTACATCAGAAAAATAGAATGAACCCAAATAAACAACCCAGCAATGCACCTCAAGGTACTAGAAAAACAAGAAAAATCCAAATCCAGAGCTTGTACAAAAAAAGAAATTATAAAGATCAGAGTAGAAATGAATGAAATTGAGACTAAAAAAATGCAAAGAATCAATGAATTGAAGAGCTGGTTCTTTGTTTTTTTTTTATTTTAAAGAAAGTAGTACAAAAAAAAGAACAATGGCAAAATATAAACAAAACAAAGGAAGGACATTAAAAGTGATATGGGGTTTCAAACCAAATAATAGGAATTAACAGTGGTTGTTATAGTACATATTGTTATCTTCAATGAAGTTGCTCAGATTACCAGATGTAAGAATAGAAGATTGATCAAATCATTGAAGGGAATAAGAAAATAATAATTTATAAGAACATTATACACCATAGATAGTTTCACTAGAAATGATTGTAGAAAATCACCAGTAGTTGTTATACTGCAAATTGTTGTTATCAGATGTTTCTCAGATTACCAGATATAAGCTTGCAAATTTGGTCAAAATATAAAAAAAATTTAAACATTAACTGTTCCCTTCAACAAACCATCAGACAAAGAGCTGGTTCTTTGAAAGAATAAACAAGAGAGACAGAACCTTAGCCAATCTTACCCCACAAAACAAGAAAACAGAAAAGACATAAATCAATGCAATTAGAAATGAAAATGGTGAAATCTCAGCAGACATCACCAAAATTCTGATGGTTATTAGCACCTACTTCACACAAAAAAATTTGGAGAACCCATAAGAAACAGAGAATTTCTTGGATACATATGAATAACCAAAAGTGAGTCAAGACTTTAAAATCCCAAATAATCCAGTAGCAGGCTGTAAAACTGAACTAGCAGGAAAAACCCCAGTAACTAGGAAAAGTCCAGGACTTAATGAATTCACTGCTGAATTCTGTAAGGATTTCAGGGAAGATCTTGTGCCGGTACTCTTCAAACTCGTTAATGAATTGAGGCAGAAGGTGCACACCCAAAGTCATCCTCAAAAACTAACAGCACTACAATACCCAAACCAGACAAAGATCTAACCAAAAAGGAAAACTACAGGCCAATCTCTTTAATGGTCATAGGTGCAAATATCCTAAAGAAGATACTGGCAAACAGAATGCAAGAAATCATCAAAAAGATCCTACACCACAACCAAGTAGGCTTTATCCCAGAAATGCAAGAATGGTTCAATGTATATAAATCATTAAATATAATTCATTACATAAAGAGAAGCAATGACAAAATTCATATGATCACCACAGTAGATGTGGTAAAAGTCTTTGACAAAATCCAATATCCATTCACGATAAAAACGTGGAAGAAGCTGAGCATGGTGGTGCATGTCTGTAATCCCAGTACTCAGGAGGCTGAGGCAGGATTGCTATGATTCTAAGGCCAGCCTGGGCTACATAAAGGAGTTTAAGGCCAGCTTGCACTACATCATGAAACCTTGTATCAAAAAAAAAAAAAAATACTGAAGAAAATAGGTATAATAGATATAGAGGACCTTATCTCAATATGATAAAAGCCATTTATGGTAAACCACTGCCAAAATCATATTAAAATGGGGAAAACCTGAAAGCTTTCCGTCTAAAATCAGAAGACTAGAATGTCCACTATCACCACTCCTGTTCATAGTAATTCTCAAAACATTAGAGAATTTAGATAAGAGAAAGAAATAAAAGGGATATATGTAGAAAAGGATGAATTCAAAGTACCATTATTTGCAGATAACATGGTCTTCTACTTACAAGATTCAAAATTTTTCACTGTTAGACTGCTAAAATTAATAACCACATTGAGCAGTGTAACAGGGTATGAAATAAATATGCAAAATCAATAGCTTCCCTATGCAACAATAATGAATTCACTGAAACAGGGAAATCCAATATACATTATAAGCAAACACTACAACTGCAGAGGACCTTGGTGAGAGGCACCTACAATGGCCCCAAGAATTGTTCCTTTGTATACGAGGATGTGGAAATAGCAAGCCATTGGCCTTTATCCCTGTTGATCAATGTTACCCCTCACTTCTCGGCCACATTAGCGACAGAGGGCAGAACTTTAGGTAGGGTGATGCCAGAACAAGCTGAATCTGAGATCACAGATTGCAGTCTTCCCCAGCTACAGATGAAGTTAGGGGTGTGGAAGAGTGTGGGGTGAGCAGGGAGAAAGTGGCTGCTACAGGGGTACAGAGCTGCTCTGAGATTGGATCAAGTCACAGTTCAAAGGGATTCTTGAAGGTGTGAAAGTGACCTGCCTATCTTGACATTTTAATGTAATTAGTGAAGCCACACATAACTAAGGGGAAACTGTGGGCCTGAATTAATGTTAATAAAAAGAATACTATTAGCAAGGTGGACAATAATGGGACACTATTATAGTGCTTTTCATGGCTCAATAGTAAATATCATTTGCATGGTAACAAGAATATAAATTTTCACTATCATACTAACTGAAATTATGATACAATTACATAAAGAGATGTGCAGAACATGCAAATGGGGATGGGATGAAGGGCTGAGTTGCCTATATGGGAAGACTAAACTTTTAAAGTTAAGAAATATCAACATAAATGTATCATTATTTGTTTATCTGAGTAACCAATTTGGAGATAAAAATGTGTAATACACAACCATTGTTAATTTCATATCACTTTGTCTGAAATTCTGTATTGCTTTTATCATTTTTGTGTTGTTTTGTTTATGTCTGTATGTTTGTTAATATGGTTTTTGTTCTTTTATCTTTAAAATAAAAAGAGTAAAAAACGAAATATGAAACATATTAGAAAGTAAGGGAACTATATGTTTCTACAAGGTCAAGACTATCTGAACAATGGAAATTGGCAGGCTAACAGAGATTCAGATTGTTCCCCTCCTACCCATTCTTCTTCTCCCTCTACAGAGCTTAAACCTGTGTCCACTTGTATCTTTCATTGTAGAGCCATTTGCTCCCATTCAAGGGGACAGAACCTTCCTTATCTTGTCCAGAAGCAAATGTTTACATTTTGAGAGTAGAGACCTTACCCTGTTCCTACTATGAATGCTTTCTCTCTCAAGTTCTAGCTCTTGTGCTTTTGCTCTTTAACATGTCTTGATGGAGAAGAGGAAGAGGGGATGACAAGCTCTTCAATTTTCCCATGGCTTTATATTTACAGGAACCTTCTACTATAATACAGACACCCAGTGACAGGCTTCATCATCTCTGGATTTGTAGGTAAAAATGGGTTGTGGAGAAAGGAAGAAAAATTATGCTGTAGGTATGTCACAGATAGAGACTGAATGTTTCTCATAATGCTACAATGAATGCATGTAGATATAAAACTTTAGAATTACACAACCAAGTAACATCTACAATAATTGAATTTTGATATTTCAAGATTAGGAAGGTAAATTGGAACAATCACCATGGAAATCAGGGTGGAGATTCTTCAAAAAATTACAACAAAAAATTCCATTCAATCCAGCAATTTCCCATCTAGGTATCTTCTCAAAATACTGAAAGATATTATATTACAGTGATACATGCATATGCATATTTATAGCAGCACAATCCATAATAGCTAAATTTATATGTCCATTAACAGATGAATAGGTAAAGAAAATGTGGTATTTATACACACTCTGCCATAAAGAAGGATAAATCTGAGTCATTTAGAGGAGAATGGGTGTATCCTGAGACTATAATGTTAAGAGTAATAAATCAGACATACAGTCTTAAATAGCACATTTCTTTTATATGTGAAAACCAAAGTATAAATAATGAAACGAAAAGGTAAATAAAAGGAAGTAGGAAGATAGATTTTTTCTCAAATGGAAAGAGAATCAAGAGAAGGAGGGAAGGGGTGAGAAGAGGAAAAGTAGATGAGAAAAGAATTAAGATACATTATGTACATGTACTGCCTCCCCACAAGGGATGTAAACATTATATACTACAAACATGTATTATGGATAATAAAAACATAAGTTTGGGAAACAGGATGGAGTCCAGTTGGAAGTTTTTTTACTTTTATATTGAAACAGTGTTTTTTTGTGACATTGATAAAAATAAATAATAAATTAAAAATTCAAATGACTGTCCATAAACTCCGTTGTTACCAAAGAAAGGTAGAGTTTTTAGCATTATGCAACCAATTATATCAATCTTAAAATTTGCATTAGTATGATACTTTTATAGATTGGATTTACTTCTGAATTGTTTGTCATATTTTTACTAAATTCACCTACGGTATGCACTTGTTCCTCAACAAATGAATTCAAGAGATATACGATTAAAGTATCTGGGTTCACACTGTAATTATTTCAGTATGGCCACAAATGACTTTCAAAGAGTGCCTTGGAATTTTTTCATTTTCACCGGGTCAGTACCTCTCCTCTCCAAGACCTTTTGCTGCAAATGTAATTGCAGTTTATCATGACAATTAGTCACACACAAAGGATTTCTGAGATGCCAGTTTGAGAAGGTCTGCACAGTATTTTTCCAGCTACTATTGGCTATATAACGTGGTGACACAAAGGTTTTACCCTGATCTCACAGTCTTTCTTTTTAACCTTGAATAGTACTTCTTTGGATATTACTGTTCTGTCCAAAGCTTTTTTTGAAAAATAAGTAAAAGTGATCTGAAGAACTATTAATGAATTTCAATATTAACATTAAATTTGCCATTTCAGAGATGGAGAATACTAAATAATAAGTGAATTTTGGATCTTTTTGCAATAGATCTAAATTATTAGATAAAACCAATGGCTCCTTGTATAAATGCTGTTTTTTTTCTACAATAAAACATTTGATAGATTGTTTGGGGATCTTGAAGACCAAAGCTTTAGACAATTTCTTTCACTGAAAATTTATGGTTTCTGCATAACTTAACAATATTTCTAGCATTTGTAATTTATTTTTCTATTTAAAACTTAGTTGTCACTAAAACCCTTCGAAAAAAAGTTCATTTTGAAGCATAATATCATTAGATTGATTTATTTGTCAGAAGGGAAAAGTACATAACAGCTAGTGGGGAAAATAAGATGAAGTAACTTTTCAAAATAAGCTTATTATTTTGGAGTAATTTAAGGTTGCAGAAAAATTGCATAGAAAATAGAGTGAATTGTTATATAACCATCATCATTTTATTTCCATTAATATTATCATGTTATATTACCATCTAGATTTGTCAAAATTATGAACCCACCATTGCTATATTTCTTTTAACTAACTTTTTCACTTTATTTGGATTTTACTGTGCTTTCTACTATTGTTTTTCTTTCTTTCATGATCCAATCTGAGATGTCACACCCCTCCTCTTTTTACAGCTTTTAAACCTTTTTTGTTACTTGCTAACCTTGATAATTTTGAGGAGTGACAGGTATTTCATGGACTTTATCAATTTGGTTTTTTAAAACTCTATTTCTTGTGTTAGCCCTGGGATTATGTATTTTTTGAAAGAATACCGCATAGACGATACACCTTTTTCGTAACTACACCTGAGGTATATTATGCTCACATGACATCACTGGGTGTGTTTATGATCTTGAACACTTGCTTAAAGCAGTGTTTAAGGGTTGTGTTCACTGTAAAGTTACTACTTTTTCCCTTTCCATTGTGTATTACTTGAAATGCACCACCAAATTGACCACACTTGGTGAGACTAGAGGTGGAGAAACCAAAGTCCATTTCTAGAAGTAGGAGTAGCTGTATACCATTTGCAGTATTCTTATAAAGAAACTTTTTCTTTCCTCATATTTATTTATTTAACCGATGTAGAATCATGCATATTTATTTTATGTATTAGATTATAGTCTAACACTGCATTAGCATTTTGTTTTTCAGCTTTTGACATTAGGCGCTCTTTCAGGTTGGTTCCTGTCTTTCTTTGACATGGCCCTATGATTGTTTAATCAATTCTTACTTTCTATATTTCAAAATATTTATTACAGTCTTATCTGTGTTTCCTCTTCTTGCCTGAGAATAAACACAGAAACTCTATAAATAAGGAATGGTGTTAGAAACCAAGATCTGAAAACTGGAAATAAAGCAATTTTCTTTCAAGTACAGAAGCTAGGTACATGTTTGTTTGAGTGCTAATTCCAGCAGAAGAGAAAATAGAAATAACGAGAGGTTAGCACCATGGAAGCAGATAATTGGTTACAGTAACTTACAGCACTGATATTCATAAAGGCATGGTCAATAAAAGGCATTTCTATGACTCTGATATTTCAGGAAAGAATGACAGAAAGAAAATAGACTCAGATACAGTTTGAAAAGGAATTAATGGCAACAAAGAAAGTACAAATTAAGTCTTTTAAATATGAAGCGTGGTCTTCATCCAAAATCAGTTGTGCTGAATATGAGATTGAAGGTTTGACCCAAATATGAAAGATGTGGTGGTTAATGCAATTTAACAAAATGCTTTAACTAGAGATAAATAAGATTATGCTATATAGCAAGGAAGATCCAGTTGAATTTGGAAAAACCACCAGTGGGTCAAGTCAATCTCTCTAGGAATGCTCTGTAGAATGAAAGAAAACGAAAAAACGGTAAAGTTGCTTGTGTTAATCAGCTGTTATAACAAATACCTTAGACAGTCAACCTAGTAACAGGAAACTGTTGATTTTTGGCTCACATTTTTGGAGATTTCAGTAAATGGTTGAACAAAACCACTGCTTTTAAGTCCCTGGAGGAGTGGGAGGGAGGACATCATGCCAGAAACACATGACAGCAAATTTGGCCCACCTCATGGCTGGAATATGACAGAAAGAAAAGAACTGGGAGAGTCCTATAATCCCCTTTATGGCATGGCCCTAGTGACCTAAAGACCTCCAGGAAGGTCTCACCTGTTGAATTAAAGATACCACCATTTCCCATTATCTCTACTCTGGGGAAGAAGAATTTAACAATGGACATTGTAGGGACACTTATTCAAGTTATAGTATTACTTTCCTTTGTAGAAGTGTATTTTTTGATAATGATAGGCTAACAAGTATTTGAAAACAAAATAACAGATTTTCCAAAAACAAATTCAAAATTGCTAGAAAATTTGCAAGCTGGTTGACATCATTTGGTATGACAGATACTGAAAAAAAACCAACAAATTATGACTTAATTTCCCTTTGAACAGTTAAATATTTATTGAAATACAACTTCTCCCTGTCACAGTATGTTTTACTTTATTTTATTCTATGGAAAAATGGTAAAATAAAATTTCATAACAAGATGATAGGAGAACAATAATATTTACTACATTGCTTATTATTATCTTTAAAGTACTTAGTCAAAGTACAAGATATGAGTATAAAATTTCTCCAGTTGATATTAGTGTAAAGCTCCTTTTTCTATCAACTTAGAGACACTAGTAGTATAACTAACTTACATTTTTTCTCTTTTTTCCATTCCTTTCTTTCCCTTTCCCTCAACCTAGTTCCTTTATCCTTTTGAACAGCTTTTTCCCATTTCACAATATCTATTGTACATTTTAAACCTTATATACTCTTTCAGTTTCTCAGAGCAAGGAGACAATACAATGTTTACATATGTGAGTCTGATATATTTCATTCATGAGTATGGTCTCAAATTGCGTGTATTTACCTTTAACTGTCTCAAGATTATCATTTTTATGGCTCAGCAGTACTCTGTTGTATAAAAAGACCACATCCTTTTTATCTGTTCTTTGGTTGATGGGCATGTGTGTTGCTTCCAGGATTTAGCTATACGAATTTGTGCTGCTATAAACATGGGTGCACATATATTGCTGTGGAGTGATGTTTTTAATTCTTCCAGAAAAATACCCAGAAGGAGAACAGCAAGGTCAAATGGGATGATTAATCCTAGATTTTTGAGGAATCTCCGTACTGATATCCATAGTAATTGCACCAGTCTACAACTCACACCAACAGTGAAGGGTTCTGTTTTCCCCATAGCCCCACCAGCATTGGTTGTTGGTTGATTTTTTGATGATAGCCATTCTTTCTAGAGAGAGATAGAAACTCAATGGTGTTTTAACTGTGTTCTCTTAAACTACCAATGATATTCAACATTTTTTCACATACTTATATGCCAGTTGTACTTTTTGATCTGAGAAGTGTGTATTCATCTCCAATGAACATTTTTGGAATTGGTCTTTGAATTTGGGGGATTTGATTTTTATCAATTTTTTTTTTTTTATTCCAGATATAGGTCCTTTGTCTGAGGGACAATTAGCTAAATTTTTTTCCCCAATCTGTAGGTTGTCCTTTCATTCTGTTGGTGATTTCTTTTGATGTGCAAAGGCTTTTTAATAAAATGAGATCCCAGTTGTTGATTCTTTGAAGTATTTCCATCCTGTGCAGTTTGAGTTTTGTTTGTAAACTCTCTGCCAACAGCTATGTCTTCAAGATTTCTACCTAATTTCTCTTCCAGTAGATTTACTCTTTCTGTTTTAATATTTATATCTTTGATCCATTTTGACTTTAGTTCAGTGCATGGTGATAGACATGGGTCTCTTTTTAGTCTTTGGCATGTAGAGAGCCAGTTTTTCTAGCACCATTGATTAAAAAGCTATCTTTCTTCCAGTGAACATGTTTGGCTTCTTTTTCAAAGATAAGTTAGCTGAATGTGTTTGTAGTTGTGTCTGCATCCTTTAATTTGTTCCATAGGTCCACATATCTATTTTTTCACAAAATAGATGATTTTATCACAGTAGTTATGTAGTGTAGTTTTAAGTCAGGAATTTTGATGTCCCTGCCTTGCTTTTTTGCCCAGAATTGCTTTTGCTATTCTAGGTCTCTTCTGGTCCCAAATGAATTTTAGGAATATTTTCTCTAGGTCTGTGAGGTATGCTAATAGTATTTTGATCAGGATTGCATTAAATCCATATAACAGTTCTGAGAGCATAGCCATTTTTACTATGTTGGTTCTTCCTATCCATGAGGAAGGTACATCTTTCCATTTTCTAATAGCCTCTTCAATTTCCTTTTTCAGAGTACTATAATTTTCCATACACAGATCTTTTATTTCCTTTATTGGATTGATTCATAAGTATTTTAATTTTTTTGCATGCTATTGTCAAGGTTGTGCTTTCCCTAATTTCTCTCTCAATGAATTTGTTGTTTGTGTACAGGAATGATATTAATTTTTGAGTGTTGACTTTGTATCCAGCTATGCTACTTAATTTGCTTATTAAACCTAGAAGTCTTTTCGTAGAATTATTGTGATCTTTTATGTAAAGTATCATGTCATCTCTGAATAATGATAATTTATCTTGACCTTGCAGCCTCTAGCAACCACTCTTCTGCTCTACTTGTATGAGTTTGAACCACACTTAAAATGTTAACATTTTGAATTTTTAAAACACCTTTGATAGACAAAAATGTGTAACTTCATGCACATATATTATGATGTTCTGGTATAGTTATACACTGGGCATTGGTCAAGTATCAAGTATGTTTAGGCTATCCATCATCATAAATATTTATGATTTGTGATGACAACATTGAAAATATTCTCTTCTAGTTATTTTGAATAATATGATACATTGTTGTTGTCAATAGTTACCATTCGATGCAGCTGGACAACAGAACTTATTCTTTCTATCTAGTTGTGGCTTTGTATTCCTTAACAAATCTCTACTCTTCCTTGCTTTTGTGACTATTACTCCAGCTCACTACTTCTGTGAGCTCAGCATTTTAAAATTCCACATATGAGTGAAATCATGTATTTTTCTGTCTTTCTGTGCCTGGCTATCTCAATTGACTTTAAAATCTCCAGGTCCATCAATACTGTTATCAATGGCTAACTACTACATATATGGTGTAATAATAGTGTGAAGAGATAATCTACCAAATGAGATAAAATTTTTGCAAACTTTATATCTGACAAAGGTTAATATCCAGAAAATATAGGAAACTCAAGCAGCAAAAAAAGAGTCAGGTTTTTAAAATGAGTGAAAGAACTGAATAGATACTTCTCAAAGAAAGACAAATGAATGGTCAGCAGAGAAAGGAAAACCATTCAACATCACTAATCATCAGGGATCTAGAAATTAAAACCACAGCACAATATCACCTCACTCCTGTCAGAATAGGTATAATCAAAAAGGCAGAGGATAAATACTGAGAAGGATATGGAGAAAAGGGACATTTATGCAATACACACCCAACCACCCACCCCCACACACACACGCACCATATTTTCTGTATCTACTTTTGATGAACAATTGGGTTGATTCTATACTCCAGATATTATGAATAGTGTTACAGTAAACATGAGTGAGCTGATAGTTTTTCATTGTACTGATTTTGTCTTGTAAATATATAGTAAATAGTGGGATTGCTGAATCATATGATAGATCTATTTTTATTTTGGGAGGAAACATTCATACTGTTTTCCATAGTGGCTGTACTAATTTATAATCCTACCAACAGTGCATATATGTTCCTTTTCTCCATATCCTTCTCAGTATTTATCTTCTTCCTTTTTGATAATAGCTATTCTCACAGGAGTGAGGTGATATTGCATTGTGGTTTTAATTTCTAGCTCCCTGATCATTAGTGATGAATGTTTTTTCCTTTCCTTGCTGACCATTTATTTGCCTTCCTTTGAGAAGTATCTATTCAGTTCTTTCACTCATTTTAAAATCTGACTCTATTTTTGCTGCTTGAGTTTCCTATATTTTCTGGATATCAACCTTTGTCAGATATAAAGTTTGCAAAAATTTTATCACATTTGGTAGATTCTCTCTTCACGCTGTTATTTCCTTTGTGTGCAGAAACTTTTTAGTGTAATATAACCACATTTGTCTAGGTTTTTTTTCCTGTTGCCTGTATTCTATTTACCTTTTTAGATTCTTAAAGTTATCTTTGAATTTATGATTCTAAGTGAATAAGACAATAGTACAGCTGTGAGAGCACAGGTTATGTAGATGATATATTATGAGATGATAGCTAGATGATAGGTAGGTAAAAAATAGATAAATAGGCATTTCTTGTGGTTTTATTCATACATAGTATTCACTTTGTGTACCTCTTATTTAGAAAAGAAAAGAGCTAATCCCATCGGTTCTTATGCTCTTTTTCCAGATATTTATAGGCAATACAGAATCACATAATAATTTCTTAATATTTTGTTTATAATATACATTAGCATTTATTTAAATAATTTATTAAAATTTTATCTAATGTACTATTTTTATTTAACGTTTCTATTAACTTATTATTCTTATGGTAAAATTTATATTAAGTGCATTTAGTACTTAACTCTGATACCTGTTTGGGTATTTTGCATATATTTCAAATAAAGATTCCCAAAGCATCATGTCAACATCTTTGAAGACACAAATCGCCATAATATTGTGAGATTTATGAAATCAATTGACTCTTTAGTTTATAATTTAATATTTTTCAACCAAAAGATATCAGAATATACATCAAGATATAACTTGTGTTTAATAAAGAACTAAATCAACCACTGAAATTTACATTTATCAGTTAGCAATCATTCTTCAGGTAATATATTTGCTGAAACTTCAAAACTGTTCTAAATTTAAAACTAAAGATAAACTTGGTTATGGATTGAGTCGTGTCTCTTCAAAATTTGTATGTTTAAGTCCTAATCCATGTACCTCAGAGTGTGAATATATTTGGATATAAGGTCTTTGTAGATTTAATTACTTATGCTTGGATAAGGATGCATTAGGGTAAGTTGGGCCTCTCATCCATCATGATCATTGTTCTTATAAAAAGGAGAAATTTGGACAAAGGAAAACATATGAAGACACTGTGATGTGAAGATAAAGACAGGCAGAGGTTGGGAATGATGATTGTCAGCAACTAACCAGAGCCCTCAGGAGGAACCAATGTTGTCAAGACCTTGATCTCAGACATCCAACCTCCTGGAATTTTGATATTTCTCCTATGTAAATTATAGGGTGTCTGGTTGTAGGGGGCAATGAATCTTAGCATATTATTTTAGAGAAAATAGTTTTGGTAAAAGCCTACATGGTGCCTTGGGAAGCCTCCCGGGACAGTGTAAGAGCTAATTCCCCAGATCAACACTGCCCAGGAATGTCTGCCCAAGATAAGGGGGCGCCTAGGCCTAGGTGACCCTCCGTGACCCTGCCTGGGCTGTTCCATCTCCTGGCCCTAGGTAAACACTGAAACCCTAAAGGAATGCATAGGTTGTAAAAATGGAGACAAATGGAATATAATGGGGGAAACATCTATCATGGTTAGATGTGTGACCTGCAACTGATCTGGGGTCCAACAGGCTGAGAGAAACACCATACGCCCACTGGGGTCAGCGAATGTAACATCCCAATCTGTTACCAATGGAAACCAAAATGTATATAAGGTGAAACAAAGTTGGCCATTGCCGCTTCCAGATTGGCGAGGGAAGTGAGGGTGGCTAGCCTCAAATTAAACTCTGGTTTTGTTCTCAACAGAGTCAGGTCTGTTGTGGAATACAGTCCAATTTGTGCCAAGGGAATTTCTGCCGTAACGTGGTGTTTGGTTATGGTAACCCTAAAGCTATATTTTAGACATTGTATAGTTTTCCCCCAGATAAATACAGTAAAATGCTTTTGAGATTCAAAATTGTGTTTGAGACTGTTAGTGTTTTAAATATATCTCCAATTTCTAGTCTTTCCTAGTGTCACAGAAGGTGAAAAGTTGATGTCAAGGAAAATTCTTTGTAGTGTAGCTGTCTTAGATTTGCCTTTTTTAAAATTCATTATTCTTTGGTAGGCCTAGTTAGTTTTTATTTCCCCACCTCGATTTCGGGTGCCTAATGCTACACTATATTCTTAGTTAAAATCACAATATGAAACTCCATTTCTTAACACGTTTTGGAAGAATACATTATTACAATGGATATTTAATTGTGTTTTTTTTCCTCCATATTCAGGATTTAAAAACACATCTTTTAGCACTTTGGGGAAAGAGAAACCTTGTTCTTACTTTAAAGAATAAAAATACAATTGTACTTGAGAAGTGGATTAAAAGAGGAAATTGGACATCAGGATATTCTCAGGTACTGAAATCATACTTAATCCATTTGTAACTCTAGAGTTACAGAGATAAATAGAGTATGTAAATAGAGTTTAGAGATAAATATGTAAATATTTTTGTTCCAAAACGTTATAAATTATTATATAGAAAGCAACCATATATAATAATAATTTTTCTAGCTACATTGTATATTTTCATTATTGTGGTAGACATCTGGTTCCATTTTTCATGATTTTTTGCATATGTGCATTTTAAAAATATAGATATTCCTCATTTAATTACCAAGTTCCATTCCTGTGACTAGATTGATAAATTAATTATTTGCTGAATGAGGAATTGTATATAATATAAACACTACAATATTCAGAAAAAGAAAATTCCAACTTGATAACTTTTATTTGGATAACTTACATGCAGTACTATAATGTATAATAGAGCATAAAATGACAGCATTGTACTGTACAGCACAATCATCAAAAAGTACAGTACTGTACTGTACAAGAAGCCACCATAAGGCCACACTGCCACTTAATTTCCTGCATCAAAAGTCTGAGTGCCAGTTATAAATCCAAAAGGTAGGTGGAAAGTCTGAACAGTGACCCTCGATTATAAGTCTGAACAACCATTAACTGGTATGTTGTAGTCTGGCTTTGCAGGGGAATAGATTTAATACAGGACATGTAATTTACAGGATTATTTTATAATATTCACCTAAAATGTCAAATGTAGAAGAGTACAAGATATTTGTTCAAGCACTAGAGACCCAAAGAATCCAGCTGAGGGCCTGGATCCCTTGGCAATGACCTCCACAGGTCTAGCTGGAGGTCTAGAGCAAGAATGTATCAGGAATCTACAGAGGGAAGGTCCAAAGTTCAGTGGTAGAAGCTAGAAAGTCTGGGCCAGTGGGGTGAAAGATCTGTGTCAACAGGCTGAGGGATCTGCACTGGAGCCAGGAAGTGACACTCAAGGTAAGGACTAGAGCTCCCCTGAAAAGAACAGCAGTCATCCTCAGCAACAGCGAGGACCCAAGCTCCTCTGATAACGAGAACAGCTGAGTTCATATTAGGAAGACCAGCATGACAAGTTTGTACAGCAAGAGCATACCATCTTTCCCTCTTGTTCTTCTTTGATACTGTTAGCAGCAATCTTCAGGTTGGTCTTCCACCCCCAGAACCATGCTGACTCAGATCAGCTGGGTGTTACAACCTGACCATTAGTTAATCCACCACAGTTGTTAAGTGAAGAATGTCTATTTCTCAAGTAATCTATTACCACAATGTTTTGTATGGTATAATATTTTCTTGGAAACAAATTCACATAGATCCTAAACTGTACAGAGATGCTTTATTCTTCCTAAAATTGTTAGATGAAAATGTTAACATAGCTACAAAATTCTTCATATTATTTTTGCATCCTCAGAGACTCAAAAATAATTACTTAAAAATGAAGTTATTTCTAATAATGGCAACTAGTATAGGGCAAATATTATGTGAAATCTTACATGCAAAGAGTGTTTTGTAATTTCTCACAAAGCCTGATTTATAAAACTGGAAAGCAAAAACAAAAAGAAAACTCTGAAGTCTGCCAGGATTGAGTGTATTTTACATAGGATAAGAATTCAGAGCAGAAGTATTACCATACACTGAATTCAGATAGGCAGTAGAGGGGTATCTTTAAAGTACTGAAATCTATAAAATCAACAGTTAAGTGGATTTACTATTAGAAATAAATTACTACTGCTATAGCTTATGAAAGGGATTCTTTAGGCAAGAGGGTGATGAGACCAGATAGAACTTGGATCTACAAGTAATGAATTCTACATAGATACTGAAATCTTTAATTAAATGCTTATAAACCAATTAAAAACACATTAGAAGATCACACACCATGATTTAAATGGTTTCATCTGAGGGATAGAAGGATAGTTCAACATAGGCAAAGCAATAAACACAATATACTATGTAAAAAGAATCAACGATAAAAATCACATAATCATTTGATGCAGAAAATCCCTTCAACAAAATTCAACATCCATTTCTGGTAAAAGTCCTGAAGAAACTAGATATTGAAGGATCATAGCTCAATATAGTAAAGGCTACATAGGGAAAATCCACAACTAACATCATTCTGGGGAAAAACTAAAAGCATTTCATCTAAAATCAGGCACAAGGTAAGAATGTCCAGTTTCAACACTCTAAATCAACATGGTACTTGCAATTTTAGCTACTGCAACTAGACAAGACAAATAAAAGGCATACAAATAAGAAAGAAGGAGTTAAATTATTCTTACTTACAAATGAAATGGTCCTATACTTAGAAGACCCTAACAACTCCACCAAAAGATTTTAGAGCTGATAATAAATATTCAAAGAAGCAGGATACAAAAATCAACATTGCTTAAATCAATAACCTTTCTGTAAACAATAATGAAATAGCTGAGAAAGAAATCAGAAAAAATTCCTTTCAGAGTAATTTGAAAAATAACTAGAAATTAACCTAATCAAGGAGATGAAAAACGTGTACAATGAAAATTACAGAACACTGAATAAAGAAAATGAGGGAAAAACTAGAAGAGAGAAACATGTCCCATGTTCATGGACTGGCAGAATTAATATTGATGAAGTGGTCACACTGCCAAAAGTGATCTGCAGATTCAGTTCAATCCCTATCAAAATTCCAATAATGTTCTTCATTGTAGATAAAATAATCCTAAAATTCATATAGGAACAAAAAAGATTCAGAATATCCAGAGCAACCTGAAGTAAACAGAACAAAGTTGGAGGCATCAGCAATATCTTATTTTTAACTACACTACAAAGCCACAGTAATAAAAACATCATACTAACAAAATCAGTAGGTTACAAAGTAGCACGTATAGCATTGTCTTTTAATTTTCAAAACTGGATTTATATATAAAAATATCAAGAAATTATATAGAATGATAATTAAGAATTTGAATCTGTCTCTGGATTCTGAACACATTTTTATTCTTGTTTAAGAGTACTTTTTCACTTATTGTAAAATATGTGTAAGCAGAGGGAATTAAGTTGAAGGGAGGGTAGGGGAATGGGAAAGAAAAAGAATTAAATTATATCATGTATAGGTACAAATTCCCCATAATGAATGTTATCACTGTGTATACTTAAAATATACCAACAAACTTAATAAAAAAGAACTGCTATAAGTATGTGAGGTAATGGAATGTCAATTAGCTTGACTGTAGTAATCATTTCATAATAATTTATAATCTCGTATAACATTTCTAGGTATTTCAAAACATCATGCTGTATATTTTAAATATATGATTTTAGTTGTTAGTTACACCCAAGTTTTTAGAAAATGAATTCTAGATATGTAAAAATCAACATAAATATTTTCCTAATTTTCAGTATCTCTAAACTAATTGAATATATAACACAAGATAATAATGCATTGTGAAGCTTATAGTATATATAAATTAAAATGCATAATAACAATAGTATAATGAATCAGATGTGAAATTGAAATGGTACAGTCATAATGCTTTTACTGCATTCATATTTAAAGGTAGATTATGATAAAACTAGGATATAGGAGACAACATAGTTGATTAAAGGAGAAGCCTCATTGAGAGCTACTCAGAGAAACTCAACTAAAATTACAGGTAATTGGAAGAAAGTGGAGGGACATACATCCTGACACCAAAATCAATCTAAAATAAAAGACTCATAGATCAAGCAAAGCATACATAAAGAACCTAATGAAATGGCCAGACAACCCACCTGGGTGCTGGTGGATCTCTAGATAACAGATGGAATTTCCTCCATACTAAAAAAAAAAATGGATATACTAAAATGTTGTGGGTAAATCAAGTCACACAGGATAGACTTGGGACATAAGGTCCCCTGCTTTTTCTGCCTTCATTCAAAGAGAGGATACTGTGGCCCAGCAGTAAATTCTGCCTATACAGACAGGAATGAGTAAAGTGATCCCTCTCTGATGACTGGTCGGTTTTTTTCTTTTTCTTTAATTTTCTTCTCTTCCCTTTCCTTTCATGTGTTGGGGCACTAACTGGAACCTCTAGGGACAAGAATAAAGGCTACAGGATTGTGTAGTAAATGGAACAGACAACCCCTCCCCCATGACCCATGGCTAGAGAGGCATGGGAATTAAATAACGTTGTGCTGGAATTGTGCAGCCAAGGGCCATTCCCACACTGAGGAGCAGGAGCAGAAAGGCACCCAACAGCACCCCACCACACCTCACTAGACGAAGTTACAGACTACAGCAGAGGATGGTAGCAGTGGCAGTGGACCTTATAAAGCAATGAGTGGGAAGTTAGCACTCTTCCTTCTCAGGAGAGGAGTAAGACATGGGGCTGAACAGTGGCACCTGCAGGAGCAAAGGGTCAGATCACATCACAGCATCCCATCCTACCCTGTGACAAATGTCTGAGAAGACAGAGACTTGCCCATGGAAGAGTAACACAGATGGTTGAGCGAGGCCCAGAAGGGGCCACCTGTGCATGTAACTGGGAGCAGCACCCTGTCTCTGTCTGGAAGCAGCACAGCAACTATGAGAGAGATGCTGAGAGAAACAGAGTAAGGAGTGGGCAGACCCATAAGGAACATACAGAAATTACTGGCTGAAGACTTTGATCCCAGGCCCCCACATCTATGGCAAAAACCAGCCTCATATCTAGCACAATCTCTATTTCAGGAGTGACAGTGTTATCCAGTAGTTTTGGCCTCTTAGTGGATATCAGAGGAATTTTTTTTATTATATTTCATTTTATTTGTCTTCTTTCTTGGCTGGTTTGTTTCCTTTCCTTTTTTTTTTTTTTTTTTAGTCTTTTTGAGACAGGGTCTCCCTATGCAGTTCAGGCTGGCCTTGTATTTCACCCTTACCACAATTTATCTCTCTAGGTTTAATCATGTTTTCATATGAGTGAGTAGTCTCTCTGATTTTTCTGGTTAACTCTGATAATCCACTGCTTATTCCTTCATAAATTATCTCCTGCCCTCTTTTCTAATTTCCCAAAGATTGCACAATTATCCTTTGTCCCCCAGCCTTCCTTCTACTTTATTTCTTTTCAGTTATGTTTTCTCCACAATCCTTCTTAAATTTCCCCAAAATAGGGTAAAACAACTCTGCCAGGGGTCGTTTAATCTATACATTGCATAAAGCTCCCAATTGGGTTCTGTTATATAAATGTAGATTTTGCTTCTGTGGTTTAAGGTACAATATTAATAGTTGCCACAGTTTGTCAATTTCTAAACTGTGCTTGATGCTATTGTTATTGCTAATTATACTACTGTAGCTAGGGTGTCATACCAGTTGTAATCAGTTGTTTTCCCTTCTGCAACAATGATGGGAAGCTCGAGGATAATAATTTTGTTGCAGCCTGGCACCAAAGGACTGGGGACTGAACTAGATACCAATATTTACTCTTAATAAATTGAGGAGGTAGGATCTTGGGACAGACACAAACCAGAAACCTCCTACACAGAGAAGACATCCCCTATGAACAGATATTTCCTAAGGAGGTCTTGATGCTAGTGATAAAGCTACCTACAACAAATTTTTACAAGAATAAATACACAAAACAAAATAAAAATATTTTGAAATACAAAATATCAAGACAAAGGAACAAAATGCAATCTCAGACATCCAATCCACTCAGAACAAGTCCAGGAGAAATTGAGGTAAAGGAAAATGGAAGACACACACTTGAAATATCTGAAATGATAGCAATCAAAGTAAAGAAACAAATCCATGAAGCTGTAGAAGAAATCAGACCAGAAATAATCTCTTAGGTAAAAAAGAAATGGTGACCTTAATGAAGGAATTGCTCAGCAAAGCTAGGGTAGACATAGATAACAAAAACAGGAGCATAGGAAAATGATAAAAACCAAGAATGCCAAATATAGGGAAGAAATAGTGTACCTAAAATCAATTCAAACAGATATCCAGGAAATTAAAAATTATATTGAAAGCTGGCAAAACCACTTGAATGAAACAAAATACAGTCTGTCAGACCCTGAAGACAGGATCATGACTAGTGATGACAAAAGGGAAACACCCTAAAAAACAAGGGATCAAAAATAACAATTCACACTTGCAAGATGATGCAAAGAAACACAATAAAAAACTGACAGGTGCTGATGAAAAAGCAGGCATTAACACAAATGACATAAAATGATTAGTTTCACAAGAAATAGTAGAAATGTTCCCAAATGTGGAAACCGAATTTGACATATAATTAAGTGAGGCATATAGAAATCCAATGAGCCATGGCTAAAATAAATCTATACCCAGGCATATAATAATCAAGATGCCAGAAATTCTGCACAAGAACAAATGCTAAAAATTGTTAGAGAAAAGAAACAGATCAAGTATAAAGGAAAGCCCATCAGAATCATGGCAGACTTTCCAACACAAAACCTCAAGTGAAAAGCTTGGAGTATTTCAAGTCCTGAAAGAAAACAACTTTTAACACAGATTGATGTACCCTGAAAAACTATTTTCAAAATGAATGGAGAAATAAGATACTCCCATGATGAAGAACAACTAAAGAAATTCATGACCATCAAATCAACTGTATCAAGAGTGCTGAAAGATATTCTAGACAGAGATAAAACTGATCACAATTCCTAGAACAATAACAAAAAAAAACCACCATCAGGGCAATCAATTGAACAGAGGGGGAAAAGCAGGGAACCAACAGTGGGAAAATAACATGACAAAGATATGCCAATGCATATTGGTTATAATTATCAAGGTAAATGGTCTCAATTCACCAATCAAAAGAAATAGAATGGCAGAATGGATGAAGAAACAAAATCTAACCATATGCTATATGCAAAAAACACATTTAACTTTAAAAGAAATTTATAGACTGAGTGTCAAAAGATGGAAAACAATACTCCATGCAATAGGAACCTAGAAAAAAGCAGGGGTAGCTATTCTGTTTGCAGACAATGTGAACTTCAAACCAAGAATGATCTAAAGATATAAAGGAAGTCACTACACACTTGTTAGGGGAAAACTGCAAGAGGATGAGATGAGAATCATAAATATGTATGCACCAAATATGAATACACCCAATTATATAAAACAAATATTAATAGCATAAAACATCAAATAATCAATAATGCACTTGTAATGGAGGAACCTAATACCCCATTATCACAAATACATAGATGATCCAGGCAAAAAAATCAGCAAAATATCAGAAATAAACTGAACCTGTGAAGAAATGGACTTAGTAGATGTTTCCAAAGTTTTCCATCCAACAACATCAGAATACACATTTTTCTCAGCTGCACATGGGACATTCTCTAAAATAGGCCATATACTAGCCAACAGAACATGCTTAAGTAAACGCAAAAAAATTAAAATTATCCCATGTTTATTATCTGATTATAGTGTAATGAAATTGGAAATAAATGGCAAAAGAAACAACAGAACTTCATAAACACATGGAAATTAAATAACAGCCTCCTGAACAACCAATGGGTCACAGATGAAATTAAAGGAGAGATTCGAAATTTTCCACAATTAAATGATAATGACAATAGAACATATCAGAACTTATGAGAAGTAATGAAAGCAGTCCCAAGATGGAAATTTCTAGCAGTGAATTCTCACAGCAGAAGAACAGAACAAGCACAGATAAAGAAGCTAATGTTGCAACTCAAGCTTCTAGAAAAACAAGAGGAAGTCAAGCCCAAAGACTATTCATGGGAGCAAATTACAAAGATCAGAGCAGAAATTAATGCAGTTGAGAGTATGAAAACAAAATAAAGAATCAATCAATTTTAGAGTAGTTTTTTAAAAGATTAAATAAAATTGATATACCCATAGTCAACCTTATCAACAAAGAAAATATTCAAATTTATGCATTAAGGAATGAAAAAGGTAAAATCACTAGGGATTCTATGGAGTTTCAGAAGATTATCAATACCTACTTCCTAAATCTTTACCTTAGAAGTATGGAAAATACAGAAGAAATGGGCAGATTATTAGATATGTATCTTAGATATGTACATTAGATATTATTAGATTTGTAATTTACCAAATTTGAATCAAGAATATATAAAAATTCTGAATAGCCCAATATTAGTTAGTAAAATAGAAAATTTAATTAAAATATAGCAAGAAAGAAGAGCCCAGGTCCTGATGCATTCACCACTGAATTTTGTCAGAAATTTAGAGAAGCATTAATGCCAATACACTTAAAACGCTTTAATGAAATTGAAAGGGAAGCAATATTCCCTAACTCATTCCTAGCGGCAAGTATTACCCTGATACCAAACCCAGAGAGAGACCCAAACAAAGAGAGAACTACAGGTTAATCTTCTTAAAGAATGTAGATGCAAAAATCCTCAATAGGATACCAGCAAACAGAATGCAGCAAATCATCATGAAAATAATACACTATGACTAAGCGGGTTTCATTCTACTAGTGTAGAGATGGTTGAACATACACAAACAATAAATGTAATACACCAAATTAACAGAGCCAAAGACAACAATCAGATGACCATCTCAACAGATGCAGTAAACCTTTTGACAAAGTCCAACACCAATTCATGATAAAAGGCCTACAAAAAATCAGCACAGGTGGTCTTTCTCTCAATCTATTAATGCCATCTATAACAAACGAACAGCCAACATCATAACTAAATGGACAAAAACTGAAAGATTTTACTCTAAAATCAGGAGCAAGGCAAGCATGTCCACTACCAGCATTCCTACTCAATATAGTTCTGGAAACATTAGCCAGAGCAATTAGGTAAAAGAAAGAAATAAGAGGACAAAGGATAGGAAAGGAAGAAGTTAAATTATCATTATTCACAGATGACATGATTCTCAACATAAAGACTCCAAAAACTCCATCAAAAGATTTGTATATTTAATAACCAAGCACAGTTGTGTAGCTGGATACAAAGTCAATACTCAAAAATGGATAGCATTCCTGTACACAAACAACAAATTCACTGAGAGAGAAACTAGGAATGCTACTCCTTTCATAATAGCATTGAGAAAAATGAAATACTTAGGAATCAATCTAAAAAAGAAATTAAAAGATCTATATATTCAAAATTACAGTACTCTGAAAAAGATCAAAGAAAATATCAAAATGGAAAGATATTCCTTGCTCATTGATGGAAAGAAAAAACACTGTGAAAATGGTCATGATCCCAAAACTGTTAGACAGATTCAATGCAATCACTATCAAAATACCATTAGCATCCTTCACAGAACTGGAGAAAACATCCCTAAAATTCATTTGGAACCAGAAGAGGCCTAGAAAAGCTAAACCAATTCTGGGTAACAAAGTCAAGACAGGAACATCAAAATTTCTGATTTAAAATTATACTATGAAGCTACTGTGATTAAAAATCAGATGGCACTGCTAAAAATAGATGTGAGGATCACTGGAAAATATTAGGTGGTGCAGACACAACTATAAACATACTCAGTCACCTTGTCTTTGTCAAAGAAGCCAAACATATTCACTGGAAGAAAGATAACCTCTTTAATAAATGGTGCTAGAATAACTGGATCTCTACATGCCAGAGACTAAAACTAGATCCAAGTCTATTACCATGCACTAAAGTCAGAATGGATCAAAGATTTAAATATTAGGATAGAAACATTAAACATTGTACTGGAAGAGAAAGCAGGTGAAATCTTGAAGACATAGGTGTAGGGAAAGAGTTTATGAACACAACCCAGACTGCATAGGAGAGAAATACTTCAAAGAATCAACAATTTGGACCTCATCTTATTAAAAAGCTTTTGCACATCAAAAGAAACCACCAACAGAGTGAAAAGACAACCCACAGAATGGGAAAAATTTGTATCCAGTTATATCCCTTAGGCAAAGGACTTCTATCTAGATCTTATAAAGAATTGAAAAAGGGCCTGGGGATTTAGCTCAGCGGCAAAGTGCCTGCCTGGCAAGCACAAGGTCGTGAGTTTGGTTCCTGGTACCGGAGAAAAACCAAAAAAAAAACAAAAAAAAAACAAACAAACAAAAAAAAGAATTGAAAAAAGTTAGATTCCCCTCAATTTAAAGAACCAATCCAAAAATGGGCATCTGAAATAAATACAGACTTCTCAGATGAAGAAATACGATTGGCAAATAAACATATATAAAAATTTGCAACATCATTGGTCATTTGAGGGATGTAAACTAAGACAACACTGAGATTCCATCTTACTCTAGAAAGAATGGCTACCTGGTTACACAGATAACAACAATAACTAATGTTGGGGGGGGCTGTGGGAAAAAAGAAACCCTTATGCACTCTTGGTGGGAGTGCATACTGGCATGACCACTATAGAAGTTAGTATAGAGATTCCTCAGAAAACTAAGATTAGAGGTCCCATTCAACCCAGTTATTCCCCTTCTGGATATGTTCCTGGAAAAGTTAAAAACATTGTACCACAGCGATATATGTGCACCCAGTTTACAGTAGCACAATTCATAACAGCTAGATCTTGGAAAGAACCCAAATGCCCATGAACTGAGGAATGGATAAAAGAGATGTGGTATTTTTATACGATGTAGTACTACTGAGCCCTAATCAAGGATAAACTTCAAACTTTTATAGGCAATAGATACAGCTTGAGACCATACTCAGCAGTGAAATAAATCAGACTCACATGTGCAAACATCATATTGTCTGCCTGGTTTGAGAAACTGAAAGATTAAATAAGGTCTAAAATGTACAATAGATATTATGAAATGGGAAGAAATTATTCAAAAGGAAAAAGGAACTAGGACAGGGGAATGGAGAAAGGAAGTATGAGAAAAGGGAAAAAAATGCAAGTTTATTATACTGTTAGTGTCTCTCAGTTTACCGAAAAAGGTTTGTACTAACACCAATCAGAGAATTTTTATTCCCATATCTTATACTCTGAGTAACTACTGTAAAAATAGCATTATGCCATATGTTAACTGTTGTTATCCTTCTATTATTTTCTTATGAATTTTGTGTTACTTTTTTCATAAAATAAAATAAAAAAATATCTAGCATGTATTAAAAAACCTAAGATATTGTTATGGTTTGTGTCTAGGTGTCCCCCCAAAGCCTCATGGAAACATAGGGTTTTTGGAGGCAGCTGAATCTAGAGTTTGTGATTGGTTGATTGTCTAGTGCTGTCATTGGTGGTGTGAGTGCTACACCTGTCCTAGGGTGGGTAGCCTTCATACAGTATAAGGGAGCAAAAGAGGCTTGCTCCTCCATTTTCCCCTTTTTGTGCTTGTTGCTTTTGCTGTCTTCTGCTGCCAAGAACCATTGTTGCCCCTATGCCATGTGCCTCTCGACCTTAGAGCCCGTGGATTATAGACTGAAACCTTCACAAACTGTGAGCTAAATAAACCTATCCTTACTTAAATTTAGGTTGGGTATTTTGTCCCAGCAATGAGAAAAGTAACCAAGACATCTATCTATCTATCTATCTATCTATCTATCTATCTATCTATCTATCTATCTATCATCTATCTATCATTCATCTGTCTCTCTATCTATCATCTATCATCTGTCTATCTATATCTATATTATGAATCTTAATGCAACTGATTTTCGTACAAAAAAGTAGTGTTAACAAGTATGTAATGGAACTTAAATGGTCCTATAACAAATAGGAAATTCACATTCAACCAGATAAGAATGAGAAAAACTAGACTAATATATGGGACAAACACAAAATAAAAAATGATATATTTTAACCCAATAATATCAATAACTCTATGAAATTTAGACAGTTTAATAAGATGCACATTGAGAGCATAATGATAAGTGAAATTAATCAGAAACAAAAGCTTTATGCTGCCTGGTTTCCCTTTTATGAGAAACCTAAATTATATATAAAGAGCAATATAAAAGATAGAGATTAGAAAGTAGGAAGATTGATCCTTCTTAAGTGGGAAGGAGATCAGGAGATGGAGGGAAGGGGAGAAAAGGGAAAGAATGGAGATGAAAAAAGGAAATAAGGTGTGTTATGTACAGGGACCAACTCCATACAGGATATGTCAACATTATGCACTGGAAAGGTGAACTAATTAAAAAAGACAAAAAAGAAAACCAATGAAGATACATAGACTATCATAGTACATTAACAAAGAAGAAATCTACATATTGTATATAAAATACATTTTAATTATAAAGCAATTGACAGGTTAAAAATAAAAAACAAAAACAATGACAGCTTTTTCTTACATTCTTGTCTTCCCATGTTTCTTCCCAGTATAATGTAGTTTAAAAAAAGAGGAAAAGTGAAACTAAATAAAGTAAAATTCTACAGCATAATTTGAATAAAGAGAATGACTAAATGGTTATAAGGAAAAAGAAACATGATGTTTTAGTGTGTGGTCTCTCAGACTCCTGATTTATCCTAACTCAATCACAAGATATCTTTGGAAAGCAAACATAAACCTAGGAAGAACAACTGGGAGGAGAAAGAAATAAGCAGGGAGGTATAAACATCTCTGCTGGGAAAACCAAGTCCATCTTTACTTTAAAAACCTGAAATTGTGTCTATACAGTTAAGAGTGTGAAACACAAAGAAGCAATGTAAGGGTTATCACAGTTTGAACAATCAGTGTTTGAAGCCTGGTTTCTTCTGTAGAGAAGAAAGTCAAAGGAAGGTACCTGTTCCATTAGGCAGTGGAGTTAAGGAGAAGATGTGACAGTCCTGCAAAAATAGGACAAAAAACCCAGAAAAATTCATATTCCACTTCCTACCACAAAAACAAATAAATCCTCTAAATTTTCTAGGCTTTTGGTAGACTGAGAGACAAGGGCATCTTGCAAGGAATCCCGTAAAATGCCAAAACAAAACAAAGCAAAAACAAAATCCCCCAAAAAGCAGTAGAAAAGATTAACAGATTTACACTAAGGTGCTGAAAGAAAATAAAAACAAATTTCAACACATTACTTGAGGAAATTTTCTCCTGAACAGTTATGAAGCAGACAAACACCCTAGAGAAACACTACAAATAAAATGAAATATTTTCAAACAAGTGGGAGTATGCAAAACAACCTGAACTGGAAACTTAAAATTAAACTATATATCTCTGTAACAATTAGTCCTTTGTAAGGACTCTATTAGAACATCAGTTTCATATTCTTAGATAACACTGAAGGTGACCGTTCTGTACAAATTGTAAACAAATGAGGAAGTTAGGAGAGTACGTATTGGAAATAATGAAAATAAAAATAGCTCCTGGGTTTGAATGCCAAGGAGGGCATTATGAAAGTGGAGTTTCAGATTGTCTTCTTTGTCCTGGTCTAATATGGATTAGCAGGGAGTTGGTGGGATAGATGGGAGGCAAGTGGGGTCGGTTACTCAGCTGGCCCAGGGCAAGGGAAACCAGTTACTTTGCATTTCTAATGCTCTGCAAAGTCCTGTCCCAAAGATCTGTCAACTAACTTAATACGTACAGCCTAAGATTCTAACCTGAAGAGAAAGGGGATTTATCATCCTTGTCTTTTCATCCTTTTACTTATGTTTACCCTTGTAGTTCTAAATTTAACTAGCTGCATGTCTTGAATTAGCTCTTAACTTGGTGTGTGTGTGTGCTAGCTCACATATGTGCACTACTTTTTTCTTTCAAGCTGATTCTGTCTTAGCCTCCCATTTACTGACTGGCTACTAATAAGCTAACTAAAGTGTTTATTATATACTTTTGCATCACATCTATGGGGTTACTTCAAAGACATTTCCATAACGAGCATATATGGGATGCATGGTTCAAAGATGGAAGAAAACAACATTGTCTGGCTGTGTGTTTATGAATTAGATAATCTATGGATGTTTTATACACAGCATGTCATTTTATACTCATTACTGTTGTAACCAGGAGAGGGACCCCGGACCCAAAATTGCGCAAAAATGAACGAGATGTCTCTTTAAGAGAAAGAAGCGCTTTATTTTACCTGGTACACATCAGCACAGAGTACAGATGGACTTTGTACTGCTGCATGCCGGGGAGAAGTAGCAAGGGGTTTATAAAGGAAAAACTACAAAAGGTGGGGAAGGGGAGCATGGAACAAACAATACCCCGATTCTGTTTTTGCAGGATGTTATGTACATCTGGTGGTCTTGTTTTTGCAGGATGTTTATATACATCTGGTGGTCTTGTTTTTGCAGGATGTTTATGTACATCTGGTGGTCTTGTTTTTGCAGGATGTTTATGTACATCTGGTGGTCTTGTTTTTGCAGGATGTTTTTGCAAGCACATTGAGTTAACGAGTTGGCTCTTGCGGTTTTTGCATTGCCTGGGAACCCAGCAGGGGATTTTTATGGGTACAATAGGTGATTTGAGAGCAAAGGGAAATGGCGTATACAGAACAGAATGGCGGTGCTTTGGTCAAGGTACAACAATTACCTTACTGCCTTGGTTACTTTTCTCTCTTTGGTGAGACAAAATACCCAAAGCCCAAAATGAAGGAAGGAAAGGTGTATTTAGCTTACAGTTTGTGGAGGTTTCAGTCCATACTTGGCTGGCTCTGAGGCAGAAAGTAGCAAAGCAACAAGAGCAAAGGGGGAATGGCAGCCGAACAGCAAACAGCCAGAGCAAATGGGAGGAATGGCGGCAAGCAACTTCTTTCCCTGCCTTACATTGTAAACAGGCTACCCCCACCGAAGGGGTGTGTAGCTCTCAGGTAATCTCCATGCCCTCCTCTTCCACAGGCTCAGGATGTATACAAAGTAAGCACCCTGGCTTCCTGCTGAGTTGCTCAGCCAAACCTCTAGACTCCCCAAGTTGACACAATGTATCAACCATAACACTTACCATTTCAATTTTGCAGAAGAGAACAATGTACAGTAAGCTGTTGACTTATGAACATTCGAGTTGTGAACTTTCACAGATATGAATGGACCTGACAGTACAAATATTCATAGATGTGAAGATTTGGGAAAGTAGCTCATGTATCTGCTGGACATTGTCTCAGTTGTGTGTCAGTATGCATACTGTACAATGCAATAGTGTACAGTAGTACTGTACAGTCCAGGACTTATTGTAGTTTTGTGTGTGTGTGTTTGGAGTTTTTTATGCTTTACATTGTATATTTCCATCAAATCTATATTTGCATCAAATGTATATAAATCTTGCTTTACCAGGTTTATGAAAGAATCCTACTTACAAATGTTCTTCTGGAATGAAACATGTTCAGAAATTGGAGACTTACTGTATCTCAGAAAAAGCAAGCAAGCTTTCTAAGATCAAACTTGAGCTTTATTTACTCTTCAACCAAGCAAGGGTCTGGAACAAGAAAAGGCGAGAGAACTCTGAACACTATTTTACATGATTTCTAAACTCTTTCAATCCAGCCTGTCCTGGCCTTATGTTCTTTGATTTCAGGGACTTGAAGGTGGTCCACAAGTAGTTGTAGAATAATCCATTCCATTTGGGAATTACAAAATAACAAAATTACTAAGTACTGGGTGAAGAAGGGAGACTTTGTGAAAGCTAATTCCTTCAGAAAAATGTTCTCCTACCCAGATCAAATTCTCCTTTCCTAACCACCTCTGGTAACTATTATTTGAACTAAAAATCTTTGCACCAGTCTTTTCAGGTGAGTTTGGTCTTGCCTTACTAGAAAGAAAAAGTATCAGTTCTTTGAAATTTGTACTGCTACTTCCCAAGAATAGTATTCACTATGCTGAATTGAATTTTGTTGAACTAAATTGTCCTGGGTGTCAACCTTTGTTCTGACTTTTAAGTAGTTCTACATTCTGTATTGTGGACCGCCACAACATTACATAAAATAGTCCTTCTACTGAATCTTTGTTATCTTAGAAAAAGCTGAAATATCTGCAGGCAAAAGGTACCACTTTTTTGTAGATTTTGGAGTGAAATATTTTATATTTAAACTTTTTCTACTGCCATTAAAAGTCCTTCATGTTATTACTCTGTTTTGTCAAGAATCATGAAGGTTCTCAGATGTCACTGTTTTTATTCATGTGCCAGTCTGTCTATCTATCTATCTATCATCTATCTATCTATCTATGATTTATCTATCTCTATTACCTAACTAAACCATCTGAAGAAAGCCAAGGCATCTTGATCAGGATAAAGAGTTCTGCATTAATATTGACAACTAGATCAACAGTAACTGCCAGATAAGCTGATGAGCCTTAATGGAAATGTTCAAGGCAAGTGGTAATTGTCTTCAGTAGAGATACAAAAACATAACAATGAATTTGTCAGCTGTTCCTCTTCCTTTTTCCAAGATTAGGGCCCTATCCCTGTTGAAATATAAATTCCTAGTAGAGAGACAATCTTCTTGCTTCCTTTATTGCTTCTATGTGCCTAATCTAGGCTTTAACCATTTGGCCTGCTGGGGTGATAAGAGATGTTTTAGTAAAGTGATTAAATAAATGGCCACAGTTCCAATCTTCATAGGGTGCCCATAGTAAAATGTTTCTATTGGAAGTGATTGCAAGCACTGTCTTTATATTACACTATTGATTAAATAAAAACCAAGTTTGGCTTTTTATCAACTTTTGCATCATCACTTGTAATACTAACCATTATTTGTGGGGAAACTAATAATTTTAGTGATTTTGAATTAAAAGTAAGATTATACATACAATGAATGAAGATTTGAAATAAGCCTTTGTTTTACTTTGATTCTTACAGTGCATTTTGAATATTAGAATGTTAAGTGGCTGATATTAATGGTCAGTATGTAATTTCATCACTGATTATAATGAGATTTAACGTTCCATTTTCATATCCCTAGAAGAAACTTTTATTGTGGGTTGGCTTTTGAAGAAGAATGAAGACTGCCTACCCTGTTATCTGTAGTTGGCTCTTTGCTACAATTTTGCTCTTGTCTTACTGCAATTATGTTCCTAACATATTGAATGATAGATTATTCAGAAAATATGACACTGAATTTCTAATTATGACACAATGAGAGAACAATGTTCTTTGGCTACAGTACGAGGCAAAGGAGGGTAGGACTGTGGAAATTCCTGATTACTTTGAAGACTGTAACATTTCTAGTTGTGTACCCTCCAACTAGATATGTGGTGCTAGACAAATTCGTTTCCTTTTAGAACTTTTGTGCATATGACTGCAAGTTCAACCATATGACTGCTGTGGAGATTTCTGGAAAGCATTTTGCCCCTTTGCATTATAGGAACAATGTGTGCTATTAAGATAAAATGCAACTCTAAAACTTGAGCCAGGGTTAATCGTATCAGAAAAACATGATTATATTTCATTTTCATTTCATGATTATATGTCATTTCCAAAACATGATTATATTTCATTTCATGATTATATTTCATTTCACTCATTTCAAATAAATGAGTTTGAAAATTATAGAGCAAAATCTATAAAATTGTTTTGGTATGTGCCAAAAGCAACACATTTTTGAAACAATAAATGAGTATACTTAGTCCATTACTCTTAAAATATTCAGTCATATTAATTATTATGCTTATCTTTTGCTAAAATAATAAAAATTATTTCTGCTGCAGATTTTCCATAGGCATAGTGTAAAGAAACGTTATGCATAATTCCTTATTAATTTAAAAATGCAACACTTCCCTGCACTTATGAGAGACATGCATCAAGCTACACAAATAAACCTTGTGACTTGTATTTCAATTCTTTTTTTTCCATTGTTGGTTAATGCATCATAATTTGTACTGTAGAGCAATGGTAAGCACTACACAAGTATACTGGTTAGAAGAAAGACTTTCTTATGATTTGCCTCTAAATATGTTGAGTAATTGTTATGATTGATACATTGTGTCAACTTGGGGAGTCTAGAGGTTTGGCTAAGTGACTCAGCAGGAAGCCAGGGTGCTTACTTTGTATACATCCTGAGCCTGTGGAAGAGGAGGGCATGGAGATTACCTGAGAGCTACACGCCCCTTAGGTGGGGGTAGACTGTTTACAATGTAAGGCAGGAAAAAGAAGCTGCTTGGCGCCATTCTGCCCTTTTGCTCTGGCTGCTTGCTGTTCGTCTGCCATTCCCCCTTTGCTCTTGTTGTTTTGCTATCTGCTGCCTCGGAGCCAGCCAAGTATGGACTGAAACCTCCACACACTGGAAGCTAAATAAACCTTTCCTTCCTTCATTTTGGGCTTTGGGTATTTTGTCTCAGCAACAAGAGAAAAGTAACCAAGACAGTAATATTTGTGTCTAAGAAGACGAAGTGTTTGGAAGTGCTCTGGTGTGTTGGAGCAACAATCTTAGGTGAAACTTAAACTGGGAATTTCAAACACTTGAACATACAGACACTGTCTTCTGTCTTTGGAAATCGTCTTGGAGACCATATGACTTTTCATTGTCTGCTGAATATTTACTTTACCTGATGATTAAATTCTGTTGCACTTATAAAAATTAACGCAAACATCAAAAGTAAAAATCCTTTTTTTTTTTTCATTCTGTCTTTCTGGTAAACAATCTATTCTGCTTCCTTAAAATAGAAAACTTTATAGATTTTTATAAAGTGTTTTCTCCTTTAGATTACAGTTTAATCAAAGTCTTAGGCAATAGGAACTAAGCCATTTCTGAAGAGGAGTGTTCATAGCTGATAATGGTAATAAAGATTGTGCAAAGTCCTCCCATCCTGTGACTTTTGCTTTAAATGTTTTCAAAATTTCTCGCCTCTTCATTTTAACTCCTTTTATTTTAGATTGTTCCTAATTCACTTCAAATAGTTAACCAAAAATTATTCTTAATTTGTCTCCCTGGGGGCTGGGGATTTAGCTCAGTGGCACAGTGCCTGCCTGGCAAGCGCAACATTGTGAGTTCGATTCCCCGTACCAGAAAAAAAAAAAAAAAACTATCTCTCTGAATGTACGATCCCTTGCATTTACCTAATTCTTTCTAATTTACTATTATTAAATATTTTATTCAATCAAGCACTTAATTGTTCTTGTTTTTGAATTTGTAGTAGTGTATGGGATACATAATGAACATAATTGAGATATACACATATTGCATTTTGATCCTTTTAACTTTCCCTTCCCTCCTCTCCCCACATTTCCCCACCCCATTTCCTCTTCCCGTTCACTTGCTTAACTATTCACTAAGTTTTCATACTCAGATGTTTTACTGAATATCCTCTAAATCAGTGGTGGCAAACCTATGGCATGTGTGCTATAGTGAGCCCTCTCTGTACATGAACTAAGTAAAACTAGCATTGCCCCAGCAGTCAAGCACTGAGATTTAATTGAAGTGTTTGTGCTTTGTAATAAATAAATGGGTTTTAGGTTGTAGTTTGGGCACTCAGTCTATACAACTTTTTCCATCACTGTTTTAGACTAACATCACTGTTTTAGACTAACTAACTGTTTTAGACAAACTAATATAAAAATCATATTAGCTTATGGGGAATAACTGATTCTGGCTATATTTTTGAATACAGACATTAAACTGATACAGATTAATGCTTCCATGTGTATGTCATTTCCAACTGGATTCATAAAGTCTGAACTACTCAAAATTTAACTTACTACAAATTTTGTTTTTATTGTACCATCAGCTACTACTTATTGAATATCTATAATGCCTTTAACACTGAGATAGTAATTTTCATATAGTATCTCAACTAATCCTTGCCACAACTCTGGAAACTTGATATTGCCACAAATGATACTTCAGTCCAAAACACCAAAGTATAAGAACCATTATGCATAATTTTTCATATGAATAAATAGCCTGAACTTTCAATTTATTTGCAAGTTACTTAAGATCAGGTTTAGTATCTTAGATTACCCACAGCCTGCAGAATACATGCATGATACATGCTACTCACTGATTGCTTGATTGTGTTAGTAGAGGAGGCTGAAAGGGGTAGCAACACACTGTATTACTGGGTTTCCCCACATCATTCCTCCTGTGGAACTCTGTGCTATCTTCGTGAGGAAGATACACTGCCCATGAAATAAAATATGAGTTAACACAATGACCATCTAATTCATTCAAGATTGACTCAGGAAAGAACTTTTCAAGGCTTTGATTCAAAATTCCCCATCCATGTGGAGAACTTTGCATAGTTAAAATAAGATTGGGCAAGAGGACATAGACTCCAGTTGCTAGTATTTGTTCAATTTCATAATGAACAGAAAGCTTGAGAGCAACTAAATGTTTCAAAGTTTGGATTGTCAGTGTTTTAAGGAGGACAATTATGGAAGCTTTCCTTGATCATAAAATTGACAGCAAAAACAAATAAGACAATACACATGTTCTTTCTAACCTCTGCTTTCTGGACTGTAGAACAATGTCAGCCTTTTTCCTTCGTTCTCTTCTAAATTTTGCTCTCTGTCCAAATCTTCCCAACTTGGGAGTGACTGCTAGATTACATGTAATACACTAGCTTCACTACCAATGCTCAAATATATTGTGCAGACTGGAAAATAGTTCATCTTTATTACAATAAGAACTCTTTGCATGAGATAAACCCTCTTAAAATTTTAAGTGTATAATGCATTATTGTTGATATTATTTTATCAACAATTATTATTCCCCATAAGATTGTAGGTACAATGTTTTACAACAGAGCTCTAGGGCTTATTCATTTGCTGGAATATGAGTTAATGAGTACTTTAGTTTTTCCTCCCACAGTTTCTGGGAGCCATCATTCTGCTCTTTTATTCTATGAAAGTATGCTATGAAAGTATCTCAGATATTTTATTTAGTAAATTTCTGTGGTGTTTGCGTTCCTGTGAGTGGCTTATTTATCTTAGCACAACACCTTCAAGTATGCAACTTGAATGCTCTCCAAGAGAGGACTGGCTAAAGAAAATGTAGCACGTACACACAGTAGAATACTATTTAGCCTTAAAAAGGAAATTCTGCAATATGTAACAATATGGGACTGTATTTTATTTTGAACAAAAAATTAAATTTATAATTGAAAACAGTGAGTAAAAAAGGTTATTCATTATAAGGTCACTATATTTTGGTAGTAGCTATTATGTTTTAGAATTAGTTGTTAGGACTTAATTATATTTCTAGCAGTAATACTGGTTACTATTTGTTGAACAATAGTGAAATAGGCACTAAACTGAGAGTTTTACGTGCAATCTTCCTGACACTGTTTGCTCTCTTTGGGCAGATAACATCTCATCCTATGTTAAATGAGAGAAAACTGAAGAGTAAGAGATTGAGGAACTTGCCAAAGACACCAAATAGGAATCGTGGTGCCGGGATTTGAGTGTTGGTTGTCTGATTCTGTGCTCTTAGACATGCGTGTACATGGAAAAGGTAGAGGTTGCCAGGAAATGAAAATGATCAAGAATGCCAGAAGGAAGAATGACAATGGACAACAGTGAGATGCATTTCAAACACTGATACTCACCTTTCCTAAACGTTGCTGTACCCTCAGCATCTGGCATGCTTCTTGAATAGGTTTTTAATTAGTATTTATTAATTTGATGAATAAGACAAGACTTAGAGTATCCAGGAACTGCAAGGAGATTGTCATACATAGAATTTAAAACAGAATTGTGGAAACAGCAAGAGGTCAGTTTGAAATATTAAATGGATAAGGATTTCTGGATGAAATACTGTATGAAACCAGTCCATGCATTTGGTCACTCATATATTCCTGAAAAATTATTGACCATCTGCCGTGTACAAAATATTTCAGAATCTGAGATAGATCCATGATAAAGCTAGAATCTCTGCCTCAGAGGGGTATATTTTAAATGTTTTAAAGTGGAGCTTTGAAGAAAATACTCACAGAAGTTATTACGTTTATTTGCAGGACTTCAAAAAACAAAGGTAAGTAAGCTGATATTTAAATAATAAAACCAAGCAATTATGTCTGTTCACATATTATCAGTATTAAAATATGATACTTTACTATCTTCTCTAACAAATAAAATCACCATTATGTATTATGACATTTGCATGCCAGGAATCATTTACTTTCTAATAAGATAGGTGAGCGGAATTCACTATCATTTGAAAAGAAATTTACATCATACAAATCAATAAAAGTGTCTTTTATTAGTCAGCAATAATATCTTGCCATGGTGAAAGAATTAATGGGATTAAATTGGATATACATTAGAAATAAAACAGCAATAAATAATTGATAATACTTTATGAGCAAAAGTAACAGGAAATTTCATGTCTTAATCTAGATAGATCTTAAGTAGAAGGCAATCTATTCTTTTTTTTTTTTTTTTTTTGTGGTACCGAGGATAGAACTCATGACCTTGCACTTGCCAGGCAGGCGCTTATGCCACTGAGCTATATCCCCAGCCCTGCAATCTATTCTTGATAAAAATATAAAAATAAGAACAAGCTGATCAGCTGAAATAAAATTAAAAGAAACCCATGTTAATGAAAGGTGAAAGTAAATTCTACTGCTGCTGAATTCTTTGTTTTACTGGTAATAATGCATGTGTTGTGTACTACAATGAATGAAATATCACTGGCACTTTGTCTATCATTTAAACTCACACTTACCAGTGTAATATCTGTAAGTAGGGTCTGCTATAGACTTTAGTTTATTTGCTGTTATTGAACATCCCTGGGATTAGCACTTTTGGGAAGGAACTGAAAAAGCAAAAGTGCGAAGAGGGAGATGTTATGCACGTTCAGTGACAAAATCAGCCGACCCTGAGGGTGCTCACAAGCTAGCTTGGCTTTTAAGACTTATTCACCCCATGTTAGATTGAAATGGCCAGGCCCAACTTTAGAACCTTTGGATATTACATATGGGATGTCTGGGGGGGTGCATGATTTTGGGGTCAAGAGATTTTCTGGTACAATTACTAAGGGAGTTGGTGGTAAGAGATCTCTGTTACCCACACAGTAGCATCCATTAAAGTGGTCCAACAGCATGAACAGTATCTCAGAAAAGGAAAAGTCTCTTTATCCACCTCTCTCCTAGTAGTAGCTCTCACAGTCCACCTCATTCTGTGGTTTCCATTTCAGTGTTTTCTGGTGCTTACCGCCAAACTCTAGAATGTGTATCTACCTCCATTTACTTAGCCATGGTCAGAGTCCTGAAACAGGGCTTAAGGTGGGAGAAATCAAAGTTCACCAGAAAATCAAAAAGATAAAATATTGTAGGTAGATGACAGAGAGAGAGTTACAGTAAGACGCAGTCAAACATGTTCCCCCTTTCTCTCCCATGGGTGTATTGTAGAGTCAGCACCGAATACTGCCCGGCACACAGGAGACAGATAATGAATATTTACAGACTCCTCTGAAAGACGAAGAATTGACTCACTTTCCCTTCTGCTCCTCTCAAATATTTATAGTATAATTATTATTTTAAATTCATCTACTGATCTTTTCTGTAGTTCAAATGCTATATTTACACTTCTTTTTTATCTTATGTACTGTCTAAGACCACCCCCCCCACATCCCAGGACCCTCCCCCATGAGGTACAGACGCCTATGTTCCTGAGCTTTTCTTTTTCTTCGCCCACCTTCTGTTTCCCATCATCTGTCTACTGCAGCTTAATTTTTGTATTGTGATATTTGGTGACATTTATATTCTTCTCCTGAAACTATGACTATGTTGCCTATAGGTTTTCTCCCCTGTCTTCCTCTCAGAATTAAATGTGATAATGGCCACCAGCTGCTAAATGAACAAAACTCTTGAAAGCCACTGTCTGCAGGTCATTTCCTCAGAGGTCTGTCACTGCATGGCTTTCACCGGCCTGGACTCAGCCTGCCGTGATGTTTTATATGATCTAGGTAATATTTTGTATGTTTGAGTCAACATTTTAAAAGCTGCATGACTTCCCGTCGACTTTAAAAGTGAAAAGCAGCCAACAACATTTATATTGTTAGGTTTATTGGGAAATAATGTGCTAGGACTACGTTTCTTTCTGTAGGAACAGCATTGCTGTGCTGGGTTCCTCCTAGGAGAAACATTTCTAGCATCCTGAGTATTACAGCTTTCATATCATTATCCTATTATTGCTTAGATCTCTTCCTTTCCCACAATATTCTTCTCCTTGAGGTTCTTTGCTCCTGCTCTAGTTGGGACTGGTGTTCTCTGTGGGTGCTGCAGGTGACTATGCTCCCCCTTTTTAAACTCCTGCTGTTTGGATGCTGTATCTTCTGTATTGGTTTGGGGCTTATTTTGCAAGGGGAACAACATGATACAGGACACATACTTTATATGATTATTTATGTCACACAAAGAACAGTATACAAAAGAGTGCAGGAAATCTGTCCACACACTAAGACCAAGGAATCCAGCTGAGGGCCTGGATCCCACAACAATGTCCTACATGAGTTGAGCTGAATACCCACAGCTCATAACAATGCCTCCCATGAATTCAACTGGAGGCCCAAAACCCATGACAACGTCTCATGCAGGCCTGTTTCACGGATCTGCTGGGAAGGCCCAAAGGTCAGTGGTGGAATCTACAAAGTCTGTGCCAGCCGGAAGAAGAATCTGTGCTAGTAGGCTGAGGGATCTGCACTGGAGCCAGGAACTGATGCTCAGAAGAACCACAACTCCCCCAAAGGTACCACGGCCATCCTTGGCAACTGTGAGGTCCCGAGCTCCTCTGATGATCAGGATGGCCGAGTTCCCATCAGGTAAACCAATGCAGCAAGCTTTTCCAGGAGGCCGGCAGTGTACCATCTTCCCCTCTGGAGCCAGGAAGCTATGCTCAAGTGAGGACCAGAGCTCCCCAAAGTGAACCAAAGCCATTCTCAGTGCCAGAAAGGTCCCGAGCTCCCCAGAGGATGAAAACAGCCAAGTTCATCGGAAAGCCAGCTCCCCACGGTCTCTCTCAGCTCCCAACAGCCTGCTTCTTCTTCTCCAGGTCTGCCTCTTATGCTGCTGGCAACAGTCCTCAGGTGGGCCTTCCACACCCAGCACCACTCACTCAGTTCAGCTGGGGGTTATAAATTGACCACCAGTTATCAATCCACTACATCTTCTGTTGGAAAAACATTCCAAGTTCTACTACTTGTCACTCATAGTTTTCATTAATATACTGTATTCTTCCTTACACTTTAATTTTTTTATTTTAAAGAGAAAAGAAAACAAAATATCAAGGTGAAAACAAAACAACATCAAAAAATAAAAATGATACAGAATTTCAAAACAAGGTCATAGGAATTAACAGTGGTTGTTATATTGCATATTGTTATCTTCAACAAATTTGCTCAGATTACCAGATGTAAGAATGCAAGACTGATCAAACAATTAAAGAGCATAACAAGTGATAAAAAACATTAGAAATGATAGCCTTTCACTAATCAAGATAGTAGGGATTCAACAATGGTTGTTATATTGCATAAAATATTTCATTGCCTTTTCATGCTATCAATACTAATATAAGTCCCTAACTCACTTTGTCTAATGTTCTGCCTTTACATTATCTAACTGAGACTTCTTTTAAAAATACTAGCTTTATTTGATCTAGAAAGATCAAACAGATCAGAGGATTACGTTAGAGGGTTTTCTTCTGCTTCCAGAGTGATCTGACTTTCTCTGATATTACTCTTCCTATTTTGTTAACTTGTTCACTATTTTCTTATGTAGATTCTCTGTCTATACTTAATGGTGCTAGGCTGTCTTTAATGATGTTTAGGTGAAGCTATAAATAGATGTGTTTTCCTTTCAGGTCTACCGTTAGTGGTATTCTGACTGGGAGCTTTCTGTGGAAAAAGGTATGGATTCCAATGTGTTAGGCTTTTCCTTGTATGGGGAGTAGCAGATATAATTTATTTCAATATCAGGAGCCACCTTCTTCTAATGAGCCTTATTTATCTATTTATTTTATTTAGTTGCACAGATTGGAAACACAAAAGTTATGCAGCCATAATTCTGGATGTGCATTTATTTCTTCACATTGGCTGCATTATATTTGTAAGATAAAATAGAAGAAAATGACATCTTCCTGTTGTCATTGGGTCTTTTCTGCAATTGGTAAGTGTGTTAAAGATGTATGTCTGCAGGAATGTGTTAGTCTCCAAACTCTAGCTTTCTGCTTGGCAGGATGAAGCCCACAGTACTTTACTAAGCCTGGTGCTCTGAACTGCACACATGTGATCTTATTATGTTTTACTTTCATTTGCTGCAGAAGTAGGGACTTGGGATGAGTTGTATATTGTTCTGGGAGTCATTTTGAAAGCCCAGTGTAAATCCTGTTACTGGCTCTATCAGGTGCATTGGTTTCATAATCACCTAATTACCTTTATTTAATTATGTGTTGCTTGAAAAATCCAGAGTGATTTCTCCACCTATACTAACACCAGGCAGACAGAATAAACAAGTGAGGAACTGGGGTCAGGCCCTTAAAGATCAGAATTGGAAAAAAATATTATTCTGGGGGGTTAACATCTACACTTTCCTAATCATTTCTTTGTGGAGGAGTCAGTTAGAGTGTGGATGAAGCTAGGGTAAACACTTACTGTCTGTGTTTTGGTTTGTGATGGCAGAAAAGTATGTAGGGACATCTGCCCCAGGTGCTCCATGTTTAGATCTTTGGTTGATTTTACTGTTTTCAAAAATATACCCCCATGCGACCCTCCATTAACCTGACACATTTGGAGTTTCAATGGGCAGACTGGGAAAACACTGTCCTGTGATTTCTAAATAGTGCATTCCCTTTCTCCTGGATTTATAAAGAAATTCTCCAGTGTTTTCCGTGTTCCAGAAACCTGTTGAACTTTTTGGCCTCTGTGACCGTTTATTGACTGTGTCATCTTGAGTAAATAACATGCAACTAAATTGGCTCATCGTACGTCTGCGTGTGGAAGACTTACCCGAGGGAGGATTGTCCCTGGATTGCTATAAGAAGGAAACAAAGAAGGGAGGCTCAATTCTGTTTCCCTCAGAGGAACTCCAGTTTTACTTTCACCTTGGAAGTGGTCTCCTGGCTTTCAGCGCAGACGCCAGCCTCCATCATTGACCCTCAGGCTTCCAGTGTTGACCCTTTGGCCTCCTGATAAAGATTCATAAGGGAAACTATGAGGAGCTCCAGGCTCTTGACTGGATCTGTCAGATCTCCAGTGAGCAGACAGACCTTTTGTACTCTTTCACATCTCACTCTGGGGGTGACTATTGTAAGCCATCATAAGAATCTGAACATTCTTAAATATTTGTATATCATGTATCTGTCACATTCATATTCCCCATAATTACAGTAAAACTGTGGTTTGCAAGCATAATTTGTTTTAGAAATGTTCTTGTAATCTCAAACACTTGTATATGAAATCAGATTTCTCCATAAGAGTAAAGGAAACTCAGATAATAAATCACAACCTCAAATATTCATAAAATGACAATATTGTAATATAATGCAAAATAATAAAGAAAATACAAACTGTAATGAAAAATAAACAAATTAACCTGAACTTACTTTTGAAAACCTTCATGGCTGGTATGAGGGAGATAAGAGAAGAAGATTGTTCTGTAGAACAACTTTCACTATTACTGAAAGAATCATTGCACTATTGTTATTATTTTTTGTCTTTTTGAGACAGGGTCTCCCTATGATGTTCAGACTGGTCTTGAGCTCACTTTGTAGCCCAGTCTGGTCTTGAACTCACAGTGATCCTCCGGCCTCCCAAGTGCTGGGATTACAGGCATGTATCACCATGCCTGGCTTCATGACTCTTTATTGGCTGAAGAATCTTTTTCTTCCCATGCAATGTTAACAAGGAACCTGTCCAGGGACACTTGCTTTTGCCTCTATTTGAAGATTTCATGAAAATGTCACATTGCATTGTCCCTAAATAGGTTCATTGCTTGCACTGCTATGTGAGTGGTGATTTTCTGCAACATTTTCCAGTGTTTCCCACAAGTTACACATCTTTTTATCTCATTTGAACTAAGTGATCCCTCCATCTTTTTTTCTCCTCTTCTGTGGGTGAGATCTACATAACTTCTTGCTGCTAGGAGATGATCACCCACAGTCTTGCAGAAAGAGAGAGAGTCAGAGAGAGA
>NW_004955432.1:6061486-6088322 GCF_000276665.1 Chinchilla lanigera
AGGATATTGAACATCAACAAAAGATGTGTTGGAGATGTTTGGGTGGGTAAAGTGGGCATTTTGAAAACATGATTCTCCTTTGGCATGTTTAATTGTGATGTTTAAAAGACATCCTTGCAGTTTAACATGACACATTTAAAATAAAATTATCTCATGATGCCTTGAACTGTGGCACTCAGTGGGAGAATTGGCAGAACATGTAGACTCTTATTTAGAGTTAACATTATCTATTGTAATTCTGTTGGTTTATTTTTAAATTCTTCCCCATCTCCCAACGGAAAGTAACAGGTGATACTCAGTTTTAAAGTTCAAAGTGTATAAATTGCTTTGTTACAATTAAACTACATATGTACACAAAGGATTTGATGTTTTCTCTCAGAATAGATGTACTTCATATGACCTTCCAAATTTAACTTGTATAATAACATCATTGTCAAGTTTAGAAAGAGAGAGTTCCAAGGTATATTTCAAATCTCTTGTCTAAAATTTTTTTTAAAGAGTTGATCAAGCTTGTAAAATGTATTGACTTTTAGTGATGTCTACTTTATTTTCTAATGCATTACCTTAAGCAGTTTTCAAATTCTTATAGCTGCTATAAACATGTATAAAGATAACAATATGTAATATAATAACCATTGTTAATTTCCTATCATCTTGTTTTGAAATTCTTTATCATTCTTATGATTTTTTCTCTTTAAATAAAAAATAAACAGTCATGTATAAAAGTCCATAATTTTGGAGATATGCTTGAGAAAATATGGTATAAACAAATAAATGAAGATCAAGGTGCATCTTTTAAAATTCCACCCTATATTTTATTTAAAGTCATTTGAAAGATTTCTCTTTGGGAAAATAGGCACTGACAGTCCTTGTCAGCAGATAGTAGAAATGATGATGCAGAGATAATATTTAATTGGCTACCATGACCTGACATCTAAGTAAAATCTTAGTTTACATTATACTTATGCTTAATATCTATAAACATAATGCACTATTCAGCTTACAATAGATATCTTTCTGATTGGGTTTTAGGGTTAAATAAACAAATCAGATTAAAGTACTGCAGAGGTAAGAACCTAGTTTCAGATGGAGAGGCCAACAAAAAATGGCCCTGGGTTTGATGGTGAGGAGAACTGGTGCAAATGCAATAGTACCTCAGTTCATGAACTTAATTCTTTCCATGATCCTCGTTGCAAGTTTGATTTTGTTCCCATCGGATTTGTTTTGCAACCAGAATCATGAAAATAATTAAATTCATGAATGGAGGTACCACTGTAGCATCAAAATTCCTAACCAGAGGTATTACTTCTCAAATTACCACTTTAAAAAAAAACATGATATGTAAGACATTAGTTAACTCCTTTGGCTTCTCTTTTGAAATATGAAAGGAATTTGATTGGGCTCACCTAGATAAGCCTTTGGGCAGATAGCATATAGGTGCTCATTTCATTTAAGTGAGAGCACCTGAGTCATGAGGAGCTCAAATTGTTTCCAAAGAGAAAGAAATGATACACTTTTTAAAATAACAGGAATCAGAACGTTATTGAATTTCTCAGCAGTACTGAAAGCTAGGAGGTTGTCTTGATCTCTTTGTGAAGATTGAATTGTTAAGATTCCTGATGTGTTTGGATATACTGAATGATGATTTATATAACAAAGGGGCTGTTTATAGCTGAATAATAATTAATACAAAGAAAATTAGCACAAAACTATTGTATTTTGTGTAAGAGATGAAAAGTAGAAGATTCTATAGCCTGTCTGTGACCACGTTCTAACTCTGAAACTGCTGTGAATTTTGTTTCCCCTTGGCATAGGGGATCCAAGACATTGACTGACTTATCAACAAACCTGATCATGAATGGGCCCAAAGTCTGGGAAGAGAAGATAAACCCAGAAGGTCAGCAGTTTCAGGGAGAAACAAACAAGGTAAGCAGTGCTAACCCCAAGAAAAGCCCACAGCTATTGTAAGCTTCAAAAACAGTTTAAGGTTTTACTATGAAAGTGACTTCTTCCACATATCAGGCTAGAATCGCACAAGTCCAGTGTGGTGCCTGCCATATTTGAGATGTTTTAATTCAGAGCCATTTTGAGAAAGAGTTGTTTGATTGGTTCACAGAAAAGCTACAGAACAACTACATTTCAGGGTTGCCAGTGTTACCTTACCACAGTGATTGGGTGAGAGACAGCCACAGGAGACTGTTGTACAAAGGGTATCTGCTAGATATAAACTATGTAAGAGGTTTAAGCTCAAGTCAGGAAGGATGTGAGGCCCCATCATCTGTGGTGAGAAATCAGGCATGGTGTGTGTAGCTTTCACAGATGTTTGGAACTGAAAGTACTGACATTAGGTCTAGTGGTCTGCTTGAGCCCCTGCCCTATTACTTAGATTCAACACAGAGACCGGTGAGTGGTCTGACTGTATTCTCCAGCTACCAAAGTGAGCAAACATATCCCTTGGCTTGGACAGCTGCAACAGCCTAATGTGCATGGATGGAAGGGACCCTGGAGTGGGGTGGGGGTACCTTATAAATCTATGGGCTATGAATACTCAGAGAAAATTGTGACTTGTTGGATTCCAAGATGGCCGATCCTGGAAAGAAACCTCTCACTGAAAAACAAAAAGAATATGTTTTAGATCCATATTTTTTCTTCATTGGTTTTTCTTTTCATTTTTTAATAAAATTTTGCTCTCTGACTTTTTCCTTTTCTTTTCTGTTACTTTTACCTAATTCTTTAATTTCCTTTTATTCCTTAAAAGGATCCTTTACCTCAATTTTCTCTTCTTTCTTATCTTTTTAGTATTTTAAAATTTTACTGTTCTTATTCTCCTGTTTTCCATCCTCTCTGTCTTTACTAGTATAATCAGTTAGTCTTTTTTAATCTTTAGATAGTAAACTCTATGATATTATTATAAATATTTCTATTGTTAGTGGAAGTATTGTCTTTACTAGTATAATCAGTTAGTCTTTTTTAATCTTTAGATAGTAAACTCTATGATATTATTATAAGTATTTCTATTGTTAGTGGAAGTATATTTGTTGCATTTAGTAGATACTTACTGTATGTCAATATTGGGTTTGTTTTCATGATTATAGTATAACTGTAGATCATTTTTCTATGGTTAAAGTTGGTAATATTATTGGTTCTTATAGATCCAGTTTGTTTGATCCTCTTATTGTTTCTTATTCTGGTGGCATTTTCAGAGCGGCATAGCCATTGCAGTTAATTGGTTTTGGATATATGCCAATATTTGGATTGATTTTGTTTAATTAACAGTAAAGTGGTCCATTCCCAGAGAACTATGTGCTGGGTCAATTACTCTGCATTTTCCCTTTCCAAATTAATGGAGGTGGTTGAATCTGAGGAAAATCAAAGGACTATAGTTAGCCACTGTCAGAGTGGATCACTAAAAAGCAGACACTAAGAGGTCTCAGTACTAGCAATAAAATCTATCCACTGTAATCAACCCATAAACTTTAGCATGTGTGCACACATATACAGAAAGAGAGAGAGAATGAGAGAGAGAGAGAGAGAGAGAGAGAGAGAGAGAGAGAGAGAGAGAGAGAGAGGTAGAAAGGGAGACAGAGAGATTGAGAGAGCAGAAAAGGAAAAAAAAATGCCTGCTAAAACTCCCAGATCCCCCAACGCTGATTCATGGGGCATCAAGGGGTAAGAAATAAAAAACCACACCACTGAATTTTTCAAAATGATAAAAGAAGATAAAAAACAGATCAGTAAGGTGCTCAGCAAACTTAAAGACAATATAAGCAGATAATGGACTTAATAAACAAAATGATCTGTGAGCTTATAGAAGGTACTATTAGAAATCTAGCTGAGCTAAACAAAATGATAGAAAACATGAATTACCAGTTCAGCAAAAATATTAAAGTCCATTGAAAGCTACCAAATAGAAATTAGGAGATTAAAAATTCTACTGGAAGATGATGAGCAGAGTTGAACAGTGTGAGAACAGAGTATCATGACTAAAAGAGCTTATGTTGGAGACAAGTAAGACATACACACCTTAAAAACAAGACAAAATGAAAAATGAATACACTGGACAATTCAAAGAAGATTAAGTTAGCATTAATTTGGACTAAAGAGAAATCCAAAGATAGCATGAATGTCCTAAAAAAACCTGCTTACAGAAATGATAGCAGGAAAATTTCCAAATACAAGGACAGGATTTAACATATAGTGGTGATGCACATAGAACTCCAAATAGGCATGATCAAAAGAGAAACTTCACAGAATATATCATAGACAAAATCCCAAAATCCCAACACAAGGACAGAATCATAAAAGCTGTTAGAAGGAAGCAACAAATGACTTATTAATGTGAAATTATTTGATCACAGAATATTTCTTAGCACAAGCTTGAAGGTCAGGAGAGCTTTGAGTGAAGTATTGCAAGACCTAAAAGAGACCTAGACTAATATATGCTGCAAATTCATCTTTTAAAGCTGATGAAGACATAAGGTCTTTCCATGACAAAGAACAGCTCAAAAAATTCATGGCCACAAAACTAGTGCTACAAAAATTCTCAAGGATATCCTATGTAGAGGCAATGCAAATGCCAAAAAATCTAATAAAATGGTTATCCAAGGCTGGGTGAACACTTAAGCAGAAGGGAAAAAAAGAATCATCAGTAGAAAAACATAATGCAATGAAAGGAATAAGTCAATACCTTTCAATAATAACTCTCAATGTGAGTGGTTTTAGTTCTCCAATCAAAAGACATAGACTGGCAGAATGAATCACAAAACAAAGTTCAACAGTGTGCTTTGCACAAGAAGCACATTTAATCCCAAAACAAATTCATGCCTGAAAAATAAAATAATTTTCCATGCAACAGAAACCTGAAAAACGAACAGGAATAGTCAAGCTATTTTCAGACAAAGTAGACCTCAGAGCTAAACCATTTGCAAGAAGGAAAGAAGGTCATTACAAATTGGCTAAGGGATTAATTCAGTAGGAAAAGAACACAAATATAAATATATCTACACCAAAGACCTTCATACCCAACTTCATCAAATATGCACTACTGATACCTGTAATCCCAGCTCTTGAGAGGCTGAGGCAGGGGAATCACCATGTTAAAACAGAAAGACTTAATTTGCTTGAAGATAAAATAGGTAAAACTCTTCAGGTCACAGGCATAGGCAAGGATTTACTGAACAAAATTTCAGTTTTACAAGAAATAACATCAAGAATCAACAAAGGGAATCACATCAAATTAAAAATTGTCTGCACAGTAAAGGAAGCAATCAACAGATCGAAGAAATAACCAAAAGTTTTTGACAGCTATTTCTGAGACATAAGGCTAATATCTAGACCATACAAAGAACTCAAAAAAATTAGAATGCCTCATGAAAATAAAAGACTCAACAAAAAATGGGATATTGAAGTGAATAGATAATTCTTAGATGAGGAAATACAAGTAACTAATAAATACATGAAAAAAATCTTCAACACCTTTGGTCATTATGGAGGTTCAAATTAAAACAACACTGAGATTTTGTTTTGCTATAGAAAGAATGGCTATCATTAAGAAATAAAACAAGGTTGTGGGGAGAAAGAAACTCTTTTATATTGTAAGTGGAATATAAACTGGCACAATCATTACAGAAATCAGTGTTAAGATTCCTCAACCCTGGTTCTGGAAAGCCCCACAAGAGGTTGAAACACTGGACCCCACGTGGGCTGAATCCCAACAGCACAGTTAGAGCTTCCAAACCTACCCTCTGCTGCAGCTAAGCCAGAGCTACCCCTTGGCAGAGCTCACTGAGAATGAGTAGCCTGTGGTGCTGACACAAATCTTGGGTATTCTGCCCTAAAATGGGACCTTGAAGACCTACTGGAGAATATTGGCAGTAGAAATTTCTCTGTGTATAGTGCCAGCACCCAGACGTTCTTGTACTATGGAGAAAAGGAAATGGCTCATTTCCAGAACTTTAAATCAAGGTTCAACAGGGAGGAAATAAAATTTCATGAGTTAGTCAAGAAACTCAGGATATACAGTGGCAAGAAGGGGAAGAGTTGTATCTACACCAAATTGTCAATGACATGAGTGAGAAAATTGTATGATGCATCTTATTCCCACTGGATCTCTTTGAGTGCCTCTACACATTCCCTGTCCATCACCCATGTAACAGATAGAACTGGGTGGACTTTGACAATCCTGACTACAAGAGATTCCCCAATTTCCAAGCTGTGTCTGGGTATGAGACAGTAGTTGGCCTTGCTGAAGTTCTTTACATCCTGATGTACTAGTGGTGTCACAGAGTCATTACTAAATGGGGGGATTGCCATCACTGAACTTCAGGTATAAGGGGTCTCCCATGCCTAAGAGAATTGAGTATCCTCTCAAAGCACATCAGAAAGGGGATATAATGAGAAACATTGAGAAGATGCTTGGAGAGGCCTTAGGGGACCGACAGAAGGTGAGACATTGTTGAGCACAATGAACAAGGGATGATACAACTTGCCCGCCAGGGGTCAAACCTCCTGGCAGGTGACTACTGTCCCATGTGCACAGCTTCATTAATGAGGGCAACAGACTCCAAAGATTAGCACTGCATGCTGCACTGAATAGACTGGATTCTTGCCATCACCTAGGAGGAAGGTATTTGGGGCAAGGCAGAGTGGTTGCAATCCACTTCCATTTGGAGGGAAGTTTTGCCCTTGAAATCTCACTATACTCCACCTGGAGGACCACAGAAAGGTTGACTATCAGGTCAGTGTGTCCCCTTCCAGTTTCCACAGAGCAGAGTCAGGTTTCAAGCCAGGTGTCTATAATCAGTGCTTCATCTTCTCACCTCATCATCAGTTTCATTTGTCTGGATCATCTGTTTCATGGTCTCATAGGTATAAAAGTGAGTGTTTGGTTGTTGAGTGCTTATAAAGGTGTTATCAGTCTTCTATTCGTGTGCATTGACAAAGTTACAAGGGTCTGGAAGTTTTGCTCATGCTAAATCTTTATGGCCTTTCACTTGAGCACCTTGAGGAATTGGAAACACTTCTTCACCATGATACTCAATAACCTTGTACTCAGTTGCATGCAAAAGGTCAGTCTCTCAGCTGACTTCTGGCAGGAGAAGAGTAGATCCATATCCTTCATCAACTAAGTCTTTCATGGTAAGATATGGAATCATGGTAAGATAAGAATATGTTGAAACAAGCTTGAATCAGCTGATTAAATCCTGCATAGTGGCTCCAAGGGACAGGTGGCCTTCAGGGTTAAACCTTTGATGACTATTAGATCAAGACCCCTCGTGGAATGCCGTGTCACTGCCATGTCATGAAGTCTACAGCTTTACCAAAGTCTGCTGTTGGTGCTGAAGGGTTGGCTGCTGTGAAAAGTGCACTAGATCTTTTTTGTCACTGAGTCATTAGACTTGAAGAAAGTTTGTATACAAGGTAGTAGACCAGAGTAAATGCTGCCTTTATGACATTGTACTTGGCTTCAGACATGACTCATACACCTACCTCTGTGGTATCATAGTATCTGCTACCATTGGGACACCTGTGTTATTGCAGATGTAGCTTTTGAACTCAGGCACTATCTCATACATTCCAGGAAACATTGCTGTATACATGTTGAGGGTCACAGTGGTGGTTCCTCCAAATGTCAAGCTGTTGCTTGTTGGTACCTTGAGGAAGGCGAATCTTGCTGCTTTGAAGATGTTTATGGTAGAAACACAATGTTTCCTGTCTGTTTCTCCTATCTCCAAAGGCAACAGCAGCATAGCAAGTGCTTGCTCTTATTTTCTGGTCTAGGTTTGAATTTTGGTTTTACCTTTTCCTAAGAGTGAGACTGTCAAATTCCTACTTACTGCCTCATCTTGGATTTCTTTGCAGATCCCATCACCTGGCTATTGGGCATTAGAAAGACAAAGTCAAGAGAAACAGCTAATTCAGTGCCTGGCACCCACTAAGTACTCAGTAAATGTTGATTATCTTTCTTCCAACTCTTTCTTATTAGTATGGGTCAGGGAGTGCAGTCATCTGATCATCTAATCATTGTGAGTGTGGGGCTGAGATGGACCAGGGGCCTTATCAGATAAAGTATGTGTTGAGTGTTAGAGGGAGAAGCCGGAGTAGAAAAGGGCACCAAATTAAGGATGAGGAGGCCAGAGTTTTGTCCACAGCTCCTTAGGAATAGTGATCAGATGTCCAAGTTGTGAGAAATCCTTTATTTGGTGAGGTATCATCTTAAAACTCCAGAAGTGGTGGTCCACTTAGGAAAAAAAAAAGGAGAGAATCATGAAGGTAGAAAAAGGTGTTAATTATTTTCACAGCCAAGGATATATACCGCCTACTCAAGGTTATGAAATATTAAGTGTCTAACTTAATAAACTTGTGTGAAGAAATGCAGTTAGGTGATGGAGAACATCAGCCCAAAATGGAAGCTGACAAACCACCTCAATATTTAATGGAACCCCCATAATAGAGTATTGAAGGCCATAAACAGGGTTTCCTGGGTCCCTTTACAATCTAGTCAATGGCCCAATTCATGTTTCTGGTTATTTTTAAACTCAGCCATCTGAGATGGTACCTCAAAGTAGACAGGGTGGCATCTTTAATTATGGAGACCTTAGAGGAGAGGATAGGCATGTTAAGAACATCAAATCCACGCCATGAGTATTTGTTTTAAGGAATCTATGCAGTTTTTTTTAAGTCCTTGAGATATGGAAGAGAATTTGTTAGAAAAATTTTTTGCTCTGTGATGGCGGCTAAAAAGTGTGGAGTATTTACTCTTGAATTTTATGTTGAAATCTTGCTAAGTTTTCATGTAGTTTTGGAACCTTTACAATAATGTAAAATGTGATGTATTTATAAAATTAATTTACTGGAGACAGAATTATTTAAGTACATGAGAAAGTTTGTTTTGGTCAGATAAATGAAGTACTTACAGAAATCAAATATATTAATCTTATGAATTTCATTTAAATGTTTAAACAGTTTAAATGTAATAGATCAAATACTAAAAATAATGTTTCTATGTTTTATAAGCAAAATGATAGTACTTATAAGCCAAATTTAAGGGCTTAAAAAATAACTAGAATTTTGGATTTATAATTTTGAAAAATTGAATGTTGGTAAAGCTAAAAATGATTCCTCAAAATCTAAAAATAGAAATTTTATTTGCTTCAACTATCCCCTTCTAGATATCTTTCCAAAAGTGTTAAACATATTATAATACAGTGTTACCTACATATCCATACATATATCAACACAATTCATTATAACTAAATGATGGAAGTAGCCTATGTATCCAGCAGAAGAATGGTAAAGAAAGTGTGGTATTTACATACAATGGACTACACTCAGAAGATAAATTTGAGTCATTTGTAAGAAAACGAATGCATCTTAGGACTATAATGTTGCTAAGTGAAATAAATCAGACACACAAGCTTAAATATTACATGATTACTTTTATATGAGAAACCCAACATATCAATAAATAGTAAAATAAAAGAGAATAATAAACAGGGAGATAGATCTGTTGCAAAAGGGAAGGGAACCAGGAGATTAAGGGAAGTGAGAGGAAGAGGAGGATGAAGATTAAGGTGTATTGTGTACATGTACCACATCTCCCAGAATAGTATAATTATTATGTACTGTAAACATATACTAATAAAAACACAAAATTTAAAAAAATATGGTAAAGTAAAATGTTGGTCAAAGCATGCTTACCTCACAGGGATCAGAGGTAAATAAACAATACATGGGAAGTTTTAGTACAGTTCCCAAAATATGATATAATACTATATAATCATATCCTATCTCCAGAGGCAACAGCACCACAGGAAGTACTTTTATTATATTATTAAAGAATATATTATATAATTATAATTATATAATCTATTACTATACAATTATAATATATAATAATATAATTGATTATATAATATATTATATAATCATATGTATTATATATATATCATATATCAATAAATGCTGTTTATTATTGTCATTGTGACCTTAAAAAGAAAAAGAAAGGAACAGTATATGTACTTCATGGATAAATTATAAATATTCCCTAGCTGGGCATGGTGGCGCATGCCTGTAATCCCAGCACTCAAGGCTGAAGCAGGAGGATCATTGCGAGTTCAAGGCCAGCCTGGGCTACAAAGTGAGCTCAAGGCCAGCCTGAACTGCATAGTCAGACCCTGCCTCAAAAAGACAAAAACAAAAGCAAAAACAAAATATTCCCTAGTTGTGTGTAATATACTGAGCTTATAGCTATCAGCTGTGTTTGAAATACAAAATTTTTATGAGGAATTACTTATCAGTTGTTTCTTAAAATGTGAACGTTACTTTTAGAGCTATTAACCCATGACCATTCTTTTTTTAAAGATCTGGATTAAGTGTTCTATCTGGAAATTTTATATGTATTTCAGGCTGGCCTTGTACTCACAGTAATCTCCCTGCCTCAGCCTATTGTGTGCTGAGATTACTGGAGTGCACTACTGCCTGTGGCTTCAGGTTTTCAAAAGGTGATATGAGTATCTGTGTTTCTGTTAGGAGATGGAGTCTTGTTGGAGTTTGTATGGCTGCTATCTGACCTAGAAGTGTATATTCTTGTTCCTGGGTGACCTGGAAGTGTATACTTTTGTTCCTGGCTGACCTGGAAGTATATACTCTTGTTCCTGGAGCCTCCATTCTTCCTCTGTTTCCTGACTGCCATGGGTTTAGTACCCTTTCTTCTGCCACCCTCCTTGGCTGTCCTGTTCTTACCTTGGAGCCAGCTCACATAGGCTGAAACTGTGAAATAAAACAAATCTCTCCTGCTTTAAGGTTTGGGCATCATGTGTTTTGTCCAAGTGACAGAAAATTGACTAACAATGTGTATACATAAAACTGCTAATAATTAAAAATATGTAAACGAATATTTATTACTACAAAAATAATAGATGTTTTATTATGCAACTTTGTCAAAGTGATTTTTCTTTGGAAATGGTCAAGAGATTTTTGCCCGCTTATACATAAATTGTTGCCATTTGCTACCTTAGATAGGATTTAAAAATGCACATAATGTTCACCAAAATACTAACACAAGGAGAAAGGGCCATAATGGACTATTGAACTGATACTGAATTCAAGAATGATAATTATTAATATTTGTTGTTTTGGATAGAAGATAGACATAGTCTTACTTTATGCCTTGAATAATCTAATCATGAAATACAATACTTCCACTGTGATTTGAAAGGTTCTTTTTCTTTTTATTTCTTAACCAGACATCTCTTAACTACCAATCTCTAAAATGTGAAAAATTAAAACAATATTTTAAAAAGTGACCTTAGAGTGTCTGTGCATTATAATTTAATTCTAAATCAAAGTGATCTGACCACTTTTATTATAGCAAAAGACTGTATTTGTTGACTTTCTTTTAAAAAAGAACTTTCATTTTGAGATATAAAATGGTGTATAAAGTTTTTTTAAATATTAAGAGAGAATTTACTGAGGAATGTGCAAAAATAGTGTATTTTTGAGTAATTATATACCTAAAGCCACTTGAACTAGAGCATGAAAAGAAAATGTGTGCATTTTCCTTCATTTAAGGGCTTCTCTACTGTAAAATGTGTGGCTTTTTCAAAACAAAAGCAGTGGGAACATGGGAGGAAAGTGCCTCGTGTACTGAGAAGTACACATTTCCAGTGGTTGTGCTCTTAAAATTGAAAGGCAGTAATGCATTTGGTGTTTATTTTTTTTAACCATCCCACCGCAAGAACAAAATGGCAGCTCAGCATGAAGCAACAATTATATACCACCTCAGATATATTTCAGGTAGTTGAGAGCTGTAAATTTTCTTTTCCATGGGTTATAGTTTCAACTTTATAACTGCTTAGTTATGTGTGAAATTGGACAAGTATTTAACCTTTATTCACCTCCTTCCTCCAAGTTATAAATGACAATTACAAAGCTCTATAGCATTTTATCTATGCATATGTTATGCTCTTCTGAACAGAAAGGCTCCTGCTAATGTTTCTCTTTATGTCTGTCTGAAATGTTTAGTAGTTGGTCTATAGAATCTATCCCTTTGGCTAGTGAATATTATTCCTACCTCTGGAGTCCCTTTTTAACATGTTGCTGGTTCTGGCTTTTAGGTTGCCCATATTTACTCTTAAACACAATTACCCTATCTATGGTTTATTTTTCCATGTTGCTTCTTGGAAGAAGAGATGTCACATACATGAAATCTCTAATCAGATCAAGTGATTCTATGGACTTTTAAGCTCAGGTAGAAATATAAATAATCCCTATCACTACATTTGTGAGTATATATTTTAATACACCTACAGGAAGTTGCATAATATTATTGTCTATTTACTTTCCATTAGTATTGTTAAGGAAAATTTTTTTAATTTTTGATATATCTGATGTGGAAAATCATTGTGGCCTATGATATACTTTAGATGGAAATCTACTAACAGTCTTCAAAGAAAATTTGAAATTGTTGACATACACTGTTGTTATTTTTTTTTCTCTTTAAAATTAAAAAAAAAACCAAAGATTTGGAAGATAGGTATGAATCGCAGAACTGTATTCTTTTGCTTAAGACTATTTAATCAAACCTGTATTTTTAACTACCAGGAAGTAAGTTATCAATATGTACATGGCAAGATTATTTATACTAGAATTATAATTTTCCATTGAAAGGTAATTTAGATTCATGAATAAGTCACCATGGGCTTCATTTCCTGCAAAACCATGAGTAGAGTCTGTTATTTCTGAAACTAATACTACTTCACAATTATATTGCAGATGGTAATATGCTCAGCCTTTTGCATACTATAGGGAATGAAATACTACCTATCCAGAAATCAAAGTATGACAGGTGATGTACGTTTTCTTCTTGAGGTCTTTCAGAGGTTGCATGTATGTCATGTAATTATCCTTTTCAAAATAAGGAGAGAATGCCTTTAAAAATGTATAACTTTCTAGAGACAACAGGAAAATTTGGTTTGGGTATGAATCTCAGAAACCTTGATATGTTGTCATTAATTCTGAATTTAAATAATTCTCAAGTAGAAAGCATCTGGCATAACTCCTGAATGGAAGCATATAACACGTTATATTGTGTTAACAGTATCATTTTTGGGAAATGCAGTTGCCCTGTATAGCACCTGCAGAAAGTAAGGATTGTTGTGAAAATGCTCTCGTCTGTCCTGGGCCATCTAGACATCAGACTTCCACCAAATGTTTTCAGCTTTTAAATTTTCATTTGATCCAGATATTCAGATGTAGCTATTCAGATGTAGCTTGATTTCCCATCTTAGGAATTTTCTAGAATAATAACAACAAAAAATAGTTGTAAATGAGCATGTAATTAGGAGCAAAAATATATATTATTTTAATATCGATTAATAAATATTGGAACTCTGAAATAAGTTAGAATATTATGGAGTGCTTTCTGTCACCAGTACTGTTACACTTTTAACTTCCAAATGTAGTACATCCCTTAGTACTCCTCTGGGTCAAGAAGAAATTTGTAGCTGATCTTTCTTGAGTTATCTTGACCTCCTCATCTCAGTTGTATAGATCCTGTCATTCTTACACCATATTTTGATACTGGGGTAGTCATTATTTTTGTTGCCCCAAATTCTCATGCTTTGCATCAACAAATCTCAGATTTGAGTCTTTAATACCATAATTTAGATAAGTATTGCTAACAGCTAACATACTCTTCAAAATGCTAGCTGCCTAGTTTGCCTATCAACTCCAGACCTGAGTTCTTTCCATTGGCCCTGGAGAGTGGGTGGTATCTTCACAATGTGCTCTTTAGTTGTCTTCTGATGGACAGATGTGCCGAGATCTTTTAGAAACAGTGCCTTATCAGCTGTTATCTTTGTGGATAAACAGATGCAAATGGTCCTCTTGAATAATCCTATTATAAACCACTTACCTTTGCTGTTTAATGTACTTAATATTGTTTAGTAAGCCTACATTTCTCATGCGGATTTAGGCACTGGTAGAATAGAAAAGAATTCTAGCCCAATTGGTTTATTTATCTAACTTTTTTAATTTTCATTTTTGTTGCTACATGTTTGCCATATATACTAATTATATTCTTTGGGGGAGTTGGCACGTGTATATAACACCCCTACCCTACTTTATCATTCCCTATCTTTTTCTTCCTCCCCACTCCCTTCATCTTTTGGTCCCTTTCATTTCTGAAAAAGATCTATCTCCATATTTCCTAGTATTCCATTTTAACTTTACTCTTTATTTATATTTTGGGTTTCTCATGTAAAAGAAGTCATATGATATTTAAGATTATATATCTGATTTATTTAATTTAACATTATGGTCTCAAGGTGCATCCAATTTCCTATGAAGGACTCAATTTTATCCTTCTTCGTGGAAGAGTAGCACTCCATTGTGTATAAATGCCATATTTTCTTTATCCCTTCACATGTTGATGGGCATATAGGCTGCATCCATCATTTAGCTATTATGAATTGTGCTAAATACAAATATAGGTATGCAGGTAACATTGTAATATGATGTCTTTAGCTTTTTGGGGAAAATACCTAAAAGGAGGAGAACTGGGTCAAATGGAATTTCCAGTTTTAATTTTTTGAAGACTCTCCATACTGATCTCCATGACTGCATTAGTTTACTTTCTGGAGTAAGATGTAATGTAAGTGTTGTTTTAATCTGCATTTCCCCAATGACCTGAAATGGTGAACTTTTTTGAATGTATGTATTGGCCATTTATACTTTTTCTCCTGAGAAATGTATATTCATTTCAACTGGCCATTTTTTATTGAGTCTTTTTGGGGGGTCTAGTTTTTTGTGAGTTCTTATGTATTCTAGATAGTAGTCCTATGTCCAGGAAATAACTGGAATTTTTTTCCTATTTTGTAAGTTGTGTCTTCACTCTCTTGTTTATTTCCTTTGCTATGCAAGAGAATCAACAAATGGCTTGATTAATTTGATTTCCAACTGTGTACCGGACATCGTTGTAAGTCTTTCACATCATGATTTTCCAATTCTCAAAGTAAACCAGGGCCACAGACAGTATACTTATTTCTGAATGTTTAAAGAACTTATCAGAGAGACAGTACAAAATACCTAAAGCCAATCAGGTGGCAAAGGACTGTATTTTGGTGTCTTGACTACTGCATAAGTTATCAATCAATTTGCAGAAATTGAGATTTGTTATGGCACATAACATGATCCATCTCTATAAATATTTCTTTCTTTATTTTATGAAAAAAAGGTAAAACAAAATCTTAGAACAAAAGGATAGAAGAAGAGCAATACTTAATACAATGCATATTGTTATCTTTACAGTATTCAGAGTATAAGATATTGGCATTTAGTGTACAATAAATATTAACACAAACCTCTGTCACTGAAAAAAGAGAGACTAACAGTATAACTGGGTTTCTTTTCTCTCTTTTTCTCTTCCTTCCTTTCCCCTGTCCCCCATTGCTAGTTCCCCTTTCCCTTTGAACAATTTCTCCCCATCTCACAATATCTATTGTACATTTCAGATCTTATTCACTCTTTTACTTTCTCACACCAGAGAGACAATATCATATTTACACATGTGAGTCTGACTTATTTCACTTATCAGTACGGCTTCAAGTTGCATCCATTTACCTATAAAAGTCTCAAGTTATCTTTCTTTATGGCCCAGTAGTACTCTACTGTATAAAAAGACCACATCTTTTTTATCCATTCTTGGTTGATGGACATATGGGTTGTTTCCAAGATCTAGCTGTTACAAATTGTGCTGCTATAAAGATGGGTGCTCATATATATCTGTGGTATAATATTTTTAATTGTTCTTGGAAGTTAACCAGAAAGGGAATAGCTGGGCCAAATGGGACCCCTAATCCTAGCTTTTTGAGGAATCTCCATACTGATTTCCACAGTGGTTGCACCAGTCTACACTTCTACCAGCAGTGAAGGGTTTCCTTTTCTGTGCAGCCTCTCTAGCATTGGTTTTAGGTTGATTTTTTGATGATAGCTATTCTTTCTGGGATGAGGTGGGACCTTAGTGTTGTTTTAATTTGCATCTCTTGAATGACAGAATATAGTGAATATTTTTTCATATATTTATTCACACTTGTATTTTTTCATCTGAAGTATGTATTTATCTCAGATGCCCATTTTTGGATTAGTCTTTGAATTTTGGGAATCTGATTTTTTTCAATTCTTTATATGTTCCAAATAGAAGTCCTTTGTCTGAGGCCTAACTGGGTAAAATTTTTTCCAACTCTGTGGGTGGTCTTTTCATTCTGTTGGTGATATCTTTTGCTGTGCAAAAGCTTTTTAATAAGATGAGATCCCAGTTGTTGATTCTTTGAAGGATTTCCCTGTAATGCAATCTAAGTTTTGTTCCTGAACTCTCTCGCTACAACTATGACTTCAAGATTCCTACTTATTTTCTTCCCCAGTATATTTAGTGTTTATGTTTTAATATTTAGATCTTTGATTCATTTTTTACTTTAGTTTAGTGCATGGTGATAAATATGGGTCTAATTTAAGTTTTCAGCATGTAGAGAGCCAGTTACTCCAGTACCATTTAATATACAGTCTAGCTTTCTTCCAGTTTGGCCCCTTTGCCAAAGATAAGGTGGGTAAGTGTTCTTGGAGTCATTTCTACATCTGCTAATCTGTTCCACTGATCCTTAGGTTTGTTTTCTTGACAGTAACATACTCATTTTATCTCAGTAGCTTTGTAGTATAGTTTAAGTCATGAATTGCGATGCCTCCTTCTTTGCCTTTGTTGCCCAGAATTGCTTTGGCTATTTCAGGTCTGTTCTGGTCCTAAATGAATTTTAGGAATTTTTCTAGTTCTGTGAGGTGTGCTAATGGTATTTTGATTGAGATGGCATTGAATCTACCTAACACTTTGGTAGTATGGCCATTTACAATATGTTCTTTTTTCCTATCCATGAGCCAGGAATATCTTTCCATTTTCTGATATCTTCTTTGATTTCCTTTTTCAGAGTACTATAATTTTCAATGTATAGATTTTTTACTTTCTTTGTTAGATTGATTCCTAAGTATTTGAATTTTTTAGACATTAATGTGAAGAATGTTGTTTCCCTAATTTCTCTTTCAGTGAAATTTTTTGTGTGTGCAAGAATAATATTGATTTCTGAGTGTTGACTTGGTAGGAGCTAGACTACTGAATTTGGTTATTAAATCTACAAGCTTTTTGGTGGAGTCTTTGTGATCCACTACGTAGAGTATCATGTCATCTGCAAATAATGATAATGTAACTTCTTCCTTTCCTATCTTTACTCTTTTTATTTCTTTCTCTTGTCTAATTATTCTGGCTAGTGCTTCCAGAACTATTTTGAATAAGAGTGGTTATAGTAGACATCCTAGTCTTGTTCCTGACTTTAGAGCTTTCAGTTTTTGCCCATTTAATATGATGTTGGCCCCTAGTTTGTCTTAGATGGCTTTTGTCAGATTGAGATAAATACCAGCTATTATAATTTTCTATAGAGTTTTATCACAAAGAGGTATTGGACTTTATCAAATGATTTTTTTTGCATCTATTGAGATGATCATGTGATTTTTGTCTTTGGCTCTGTTAAATGGTGCATTACATTTATTGATTGTGTATGTTAAACCATCCCAGAATTTTAGGATGAATCCTATTCATCATGGTTTACAAGTTTGGTGATGACTTGCTGCATTGTGTTTGCCAGTATCTTATTGAGGATTTTTGTATCTATGCTGTTTATGGAAATTGGCCTGTAGCTTTCTTTTTAGTTGGATCTTTTTCTGATTTTGGTATCAGGGTAATACTTGCTTCCCAGAATGATTTTTGAGGTATTGCTTCTCTTTCAATATCATTAAGGAGTTTGAGCATTAATGGTATTAGATCTTCTTAAATTTCTTGTAGAGTTTAGCAGTGAATCCATCAGGTCCTGTGCTTTTCTTTGTTAGTAGGTTTTTAATTACATTTGTAATTTTATTGGCTGATATTGGGTTATTTAGAATATTTATATCTTCTTGATTCAGTTTTTGTAATTCATGTGTATCTAGGAATCTGTCCACTTCTTCTGTGTTTTCCATTTTATTAGAGTACAGGTTCTTGAAGTAAGTATTGATGATCTTCTGTATTTCTACAGGATCCATTTGATTTAACCTTTTCCATTCCTAATTGCTTGAAGTTTGGTCTTTTCTTTCCTCTTTTTGATAAGCTTGGCTAGGGGTTTATTAATTTTATTTAATCTTTCAAAGAACAAACTTTTTGATTCATTAATTCTTTGTCTTGTGTTCTTAGTCTCAATTGTATTAATTTCTGCTCTGATCTTTATAATATCCTCTCTCATGCAAACTTTGGGTCTCATTTGTTTTTCCTTTTCTAGGAGTCTGAGGTTCAAACTTAAGTTGTTTATTTGAGCTTTTTCTGTTTTCCTGATATGAGAATTTATTGCTATACAATTCCCAAGTATCACTGCTTTCATTATATCCCATAAGTTCCCATATGTTGTATCAACATCTTCATTTAGTTGTGGATACCATTTAATTTCTTCTTTAACTTCCTCTTTGACACATTGGTTGTTGAGATGGGTGTTGTTCAATCTTCACATGTTTATGGAGTTTTTGTGGTTTTTTTTGCCATTGGTTTCAAATTTCATTGTTCTATGGTCAGATAATATATATGGGATTATTTCAGTTCTTCTGCATTTACTTAAACATGTTCTATGAGCTAATATGTGGTCTATTTTGGAGAAAATCCCCTGTGCAGCTGAGAAGAATGTGTATTCTGATGTTGTTTGATGGAACACTCTGTAGACATCTACTAAGTCCATTTGTTAGCAAGTTTGTTTTAATTGATATTTCTGTGTTTTTTCATAGTTCATCTCTCTAATTGTGAAAGTGGGGTATTAAAGTTCCCCCTTACAACTGTGTTAGTGCTTATTTGAATTTTCTTGTCTTTTAATATTTATTTTGTGTAGTTGAGTGCACTGGTATTTGGTGCATATATATTTATAATTGCTATCTCTTCTTTGAGTGTTTCCTTAACAAGAATGTGGTGACCTTCTTTGTCTCTTTTGAGCAGTCTTGGCTTGAAGTTCACATTATCTGCAAATAGAATAGCTACCCCTGCTTTTTTCTGGGTTCATCTGACATGGAGAATTGTTTTCTATCCTTTGACTTTCAGTCTATGAATTTCTCTTTCAGTTAAATGTGTTTCTTGAATGTAGCCTATTGTTGAATCTTGTTTCTTTATCCATTTTACCCAGTTTGGTTCTTTTGATAGATGAATTGAGACCATTCACATTTATAGTTATAGCAGATATGTACTGGCCTATCTTTCTCATATTGTTTTCTTGTTGCTTGTTCCTTGTCGTTCCCCTCTGTTTAATTGCTTTCCCTAAATGGTTGTTTCTTCCTATTGGTATTTTTGTGATTGTGATTTCCATTTTCTCTTTCTAATATATTCTTCAGAGCATTTCTTAGAACTGCTTTGGTGGTCATGAATTTCCTTGGGTGTTCTTTGTCATGGGAGTATCTCAGTTCTCCATCAATTCTAAAAGATAGTTTTTCTGGGTAAATCAATCTAGGTTGGAGGTTGTTTCCCTCTAGGGTATGAAATAGCTCACTCCAAGCTGTCTTTGATTTGAGGGTTTGTGTTGAGAAGTCTGCTCTGATTCTGATGGTATTTCCTTTATAGGTGATTTGTTTCTTTTCCCTAACTGCTTTTAATAATCTGTTTTTTGTGCTGAATTTCTAGAATCCTGATTATTATATGCCTTGGTATAAATTTATTTTGGTCTTCACTGTTTGGAGTTCTGTATGCTTCCTTTATTTGTATATCAAATCCTTTATTAATGTTTGGGAAGTTTTCTGCCATTATTTCTGAGCAGAGTTTTTTTTTTTTATGCCATTTGTGTTGTTTCCAGCTTTTTCATTGATCTAATGAATCTTATGTTGTTCTTCTTTCTTTCATCTTGCAACTGTCGGATTGATTTTCCGGGTCTCTTACTATTTTTAAGATATCTTTCTTTTCATGATCATTACCTGCAATACTGTCTTCTAGATCTGATATTCTATCCTTTCCTTCTTTTAATCCTCTGTGTATACTTTCAATGGAGGTCTTAATCTCCTGGATTTGTTTGGATCTGTTTCATGGATTCCATCTCTTTCCTATGTTATCATTTATGATTTCCATCACTTTCCTAAGGTCTTCTAATATTTTATCTGTTTCTATTCTAATATCTTCCATTTTGATTATCATTTCTTTTTGTACCTGAGAGATTACCTTCTCTAAAGCCTTTTCCATTTGTTTTTTCTTTCCACTTCTGCTGCTATCATTTCAGAAAGTTCCAGTGTTAGACTTCTGGTTTCCTGCATTTCATTGTGCTCTGATCTTGTCCTGGGTGGGCTGGGAGTCTGGGGTTGTATTTTCCTCCTGTGTCTTCTCATTTGTTTTCTAATTTTTCTTTTATTTTCCTTTGTTGCTGCTTGCCAATTTCTTATGGTAAATAGTTTATGTCTAGTACTGCAGCTTTCCAAGAAATATCTGTTCTTCAGGGATGTCTTCTAGCTATAAGTGGTTCTTTATATCTATCTCAAGAACCTACCTTCTGTATTTGTTGAGAATTAAAAGTTGCTATTTAGTTCAGCAGCCAGTCCTTTGGCATTGGACTATGGTGATGATTATAACCCAATATAATCATTGTTATCATGTAAAGGAGAAAAACTGATTACAAAGTGTATGACATCCTAGCTAAAGCAATTCAACTAGCAATAGCAGTATCATCAAGAACACCTGAATGACTGATGAGCTGTGGTAACTATTAACCCGGTATCTTTGGCAATAGGATCAAATTATAAAGTTATATAACAAATCAAACATATACCAGCAACTAGTACACAATGATTTTCCAATTAGTGGAGTGATTTTACCCTGTTGTAAAGATGGGGGTGGTGTCAAGAGGGGAAGATAGAGACTGTTGAAGTAAGATATAGAAGCAAGGCTGAGTAGCAAAGGATAATCACACAACGTTTGAAAAGCTAGTCCCATCCACTGTCAGCATGTGTGCCCACACCTGGGCCTGGCCTTGTCTCTCTGGTCCTGCTGGTTTGATTTCTCACTGTTGTTTCTGACTTTTCTGGGCTGTTTGATCTCCTGTTTGTGGCGTGCACCGAGGGCTGGGTGGACAACTTTGTCCGATTCCTGGCCTGCTGCCTGTGCTGCACCAATAAATATTTCCAATGAATTTGAAAAAATGTATAATTTGTGGTATAAATATACTAATCTATAAATACCAATTATGTTAAAGGGTTGGTAATGGCTTTTTATACTACCTATATATTTAGTTTTATTATGTTGTCAATTTTATTATGTTGTCAGAAGACTGGTAGAATTTTCAACTGTGATTGTGGAATTACAGATTTCTCCTGAATTTCACCTTATTTTTCAGGGGGGAGGGACTAGTAATCTTTGAAGCTCTATTATTGCACATATTCATGTTTCCTATTATTATTATTTTCTCAATTGATTGTCCCATTGTTATAAAATGTATCTGTTTATCTCTGATAATGCTCTAGTATGTAGTCTCTTCTATCTGAGGCTGGCATAGCCACATCAGCTTTTTTATGCAACATACTACTATGTTGTATGTCTTTTTCATCTGTTTACCTTCAACATATGTTTTATATTAAAATATATATTTTATTGTTAACACATGTGGCTATTTCTCTGTTTTTTAGCCATTTTTATATTTTCTTTTTAATTGCCATGGTTAATCTATTAGTATTTAATTAATTCTTGCTAAAATAGCTTTGTATTTGTGCTAAGCTACCACTAGATTATTTTTTATGTTTTTCTTTAGTTTTTGTTCCACGATTCTTTTTCTCCTTAGTTGTGGATTTGGGGGAGTTTTGCATATTATTTTAATTTAACTACTGTCTTTTTGGTTATTTTTTTCTACATATTACCACATATACCAATCGAGAAATAATGTTTATAATTTAATGTAAGATGTAGTAAAATTGTGATTCTATGTATAACCTCTCCTGTCCTTTCATTTTCTATGGCTGCTTGGACACAATGCTGACTCTGTAGCATTTGACTCTATCACACCTGCCATCAAATCTTTCTGGATTAGAATTTTCATGTGGTATTTTTCCTTTTTCCTTTCAGTGTGGAAGACTCCCTTTAGCACTTTTTTTTTTTTTTTGTTTTGTTTTGTTTTGTTTTTCTCTGGTACTGGGAACTGACCTCACAACCTTGTGCTTGCCAGGCAGGCGCTTTTGCCGCTGAGCTAAATCCCCAGCCCCTTTAGCACTTTTTATAGTACTAAATTGACTAAATTTCTTCTGACAATAAATCCTTTTAGTTTTACCTTATTTTAAAATAACATACTTTCATTTTGAGCCCATACTTTTTTAGTCTTTAAAAATGTATTTCCATCAATTTTTGGCTTCAGTGCATTCTGAAGAAAAGTCATTGGCCATTCAAATTCCTCCCCTGTCATCTTCTCTCATTGCTTCCATGATTTTTTCATTCAGAAGATTTCAACATTTTCTTATTTGTGCTTAGTCGTGGTTCTGTTCATATTTATCTTGCCTGGAGTTCACTGAGATTTTTTGAATCTCTTAATTTGTCTTTACCCAAATTTGGGGAAATTTTACTTATTATTATTTCGGGTGTTTTCTGTTTCATTTTTTAAAGCCTCACCTGTGATTGCAAATATAAAATCACTGAGTTACCCTTCACCTTATTTCAATCTTTTTTTTTTTCTGTTCTTCACCTTAAGTAGTTTGCTGTGATCTATCATTAAGTTTTTTAACTGTTTTGTTATCTCCATTTTGTTTTTTAGTAAATTCAATTTTTAAAAATTCAGATGTTGTTCATTTCAGTTCTACTGTTTGTATCTGGTTCTATTTAAGTATCTGGTTCTTTTATTTTGTTTCCAATAGTTTCTTTTTTCCCCACATTACCATCATATTTTTTTATTGACCATAGTTAAAATATCTATTTTTAGCATTGGTACCTGATTTTTCTCTTCCTTTTCAACCTGATCTTCAGTTACCTGTCTTTTCTTTTGATCTTGGTTACATGTTTCTGATTCTTCATGTGTCAAGTAATTTTGAACTGTTTCTTGGGTGTTGTGATTGCCAGTTTTGCCTCTTCACTGGGATCTCAAACCTTAGTGCCATTTTACAGCTTTGCCTGTTCTGCCTGAGTTTGTCCACTGCATGTCTAGTGTGAAGGGCCAGCCAAGTATAGGGATAAGATTTACAAGGAGACTCTGTGGCTCGTATCTCTGACTTTCTCTTTTTCCTGATTCCTCCCTCACTTATAAATACCTGTGATTCACCTGAAGTTCTCTCTAATTTGTTAAGATAAAGGACCTGAGTTTTCTATGAAAATATTAGCAAATTTCATGCTGTCAGTTTCAGTCTGGTCTTATGATATATGTCATAAAAATGGAAAATATATCCCCTCTAGTCTTTTCTGTCTCTGTGGAAACTTACCCAGACTGGTAACATTATTTTGTAATAGTGTCTAAAATTTTGTAGACTTCAAAAATATCTTAATATCATAGTATAGAATTGAATTTCATTTTGTACTCAAATGCTGAATATTTTATGTTGATTAAATTTTTTCCATAAGCTCCTTGAGGTTCTTACCCAAATTGAATTTTCCTAATTTATATTCTGATAATGATAGATTTTATAAGTACCAAAACAGAGTAATTTTCACTTTGAGTATTTAAATTTAACCACCTATAGTATTAAATTCTATTAGAATGCTAAACATTACAAAGCAAAAAGATTATGAAGCAGGTACTTCAGTATTCAGAAAGCTTCAATGGAAATTTTGTCTCTGTAAAGACCAGAGATTTGTGATCTATATTGGTGGTGACCTTAGAAGAAAAATCAAGAGAATAAATTATTGTGTCAAAATTCCCTTTATAGGCAAAGTTTTTCATGTCATAGGGCAATCTCTGCTTCCCTTTCTTCTTATAATTGTATCAGTTTCTCATTGTTAAAGAATTCCTCATCCTAAGCTACTCTATTATTTCTGGAATTTGTAGAAAGGTCAGTGAGTCTCAGGAGTTGTGATTACTTTTTCTAGCTGACATTTATTGATCTCATTACCTTCATGCTCATATTTCAAAAACTTTTTTCATTCTGTTACCATTTCAAAGATGACAGAAAGGCTGCAGTGCTCACTGTATTAGAACTGTGTGTAATTAAAATTTGTACTCTGTGTTTCACCACAATTTTGCTGTCAGAACTATAGCATGTATTGTTTATAAATTAGATTGTTATAATTAGAATACATAATGTGCACAAAATCAAGGCTGAATTTATGTTCTTACCTACATTTTATATCTTTTTATAACAATGATATTGTAGCTGCCTGGCCATAAAACATTTTGTTAGTACTGAATGGTTCACTTGAGTCTCACTATGGCTAATGCTTGCTTTTGAATGACTGCTTTCAAAAACTTCCTATTTTTGCAAAATCAGTTTTTTCTCATAAAAAGTCTGAAAACAAGTGATAATAAAGAGACGTGAATAAAGATGATTAAATGAAATTATGCATAAACATCTTTCAAATCACTTTACCAAGATTGAATTTGAGTTAGATAGCTTTATATAAAAGTATTTCTAAATTTTTGACTACACAGTTTTAGACCAAATTTACTTGTCTACATTTAAAAAAGTAAAAAAGGGTGGAGAAAATATAGAAGGTATATTTGTGTAGGAACAGGTGTCAGAGCAGCCTTGTCTTTGTTGTTGCTATTGATCCATTCTTTCTATTTGTTGGCAGACCACCCAAAAAGAAAGATTTGAGAAATTTTTCATGAGAGTTACAGACACACAACATACAGCTGTCAGGATGAACCAGAAATCTAATCTGTGAATAATTTCTTGAAGATTACATTTCAGATGCAGTGACAGAAGATCCTAATTCATAAAGATAATGAACTTTGATTGCTAAAAAAGTTATTGGATAAGTCTGCTATTGTTTACATGTGTAGTTTTAGTCCTATTAATATATTTCTAAGGATTACTCATTTTAGGGATAAAATACAGAGAAGTATGATCTGCCTCTCACTTCTAGTTTGTGAGCTATAAAGGCCTATTGAAACCTCAGTCTAAAATGTTTCATGTTTTTGATAAAACTAAAACTTCTCACTTTGCTCATGTTTATTGAAAGTTTACTAAGATATTCATCAATCTCAGGCAAACTAATCTCATTGCAAAAAAAATAAAGGCATGTTGGTCATTCTGATTTCTCCATGAAGCTTAAAGAAAATATTCTGGATTAAGATAGCCGTTAATTATAATAAGATGTGCTATTTCCAGGAAAAAAGAGTATATTCATGGACTGTTTTATAGGGTCAGATTTGTATCTCCTGAAGTAAACCATCTCCATTTTTCTTGCAAAATATGGAATTTTATCAACCTGTCTGATGAATGTTTCATATGTATACTATACATAAGTTTAGAGTTTTCTTTATGATATTTGATTCATCTAGGTGGGAAATAGACTAGCTAAGAAAAGAAAAGCAGTCTATTTTAATGATGCTTGTGTTTTCAGTTATTGAGCGGAGACAAGATTGCTGCTTGTCACTGTAAGAAATTATTTCTGTGGCAATAATGGCTAAAGCTAATTATTTAAATCAGATCAACAAATTTTTTTTAATAGTAGCATAGCTGTAATATAAGAAGAAGATACTGATACCAACCACGGAGCTACTCAGTTACAGATATACTTAGGTATTCCAAAGAATGTTATAAGGGATATTAGTCCCACCTTACAGTCTATGGAATAAGTTTCTCAGTTACTAAGTAGTGAAGAAATTATTAGATGACAGGAAGTCAAAACTGAAAGCCCCTCCCCCTAGGGCAATGTCTTCAGTCTTCTTTAAGTAAATTGTGAAAAATATGCTCCCTCTCATGCCTGTTTGATATCAAAATTTTTATCGAAATTTTAGTTATAATGAAATTTTTGTATATTATAAATATAGGCATTTAAGTGTTTATATTAAAATCACTCTCAAAATTATTCAATTGCATCTTTGATGATCATTTATTATTTTAAAACTGTATAGATCTTTATGTCATAAAAGCTAATGGTTGTTATAGTTTGTGTTAGTAAGAATTCAAGAGACAAAGAATCAATAGGAAATATACATACATAAGGGACTATATATACGTATATATGTATACATATAAATTATATATATACACATATGTTATATATACAATATACACATTTTATATATACATATATATACACACATAATATATTTGGAGAGAGAGATTGAATATATATTCTGTTGAACCTATCTTGAAAGAGAGAAATAAGAGGTGATTTTCTACAGGAATTTATTTACATGGTTACAAAGGTCCCATAACCTGCTATGTGTATGTTAGAGGACCAGGAAGGTCGATGATTTGATTTGGTCTGAGGAGAGCAAGTGGAGGGTTGATGGTGTAAGTTCTGGTTTGAGTTCAAGACCTGAGAACTTGAAGCATGGATGTCCAGGGTCAGGAGAAGATAGATTTCTCTGTTCCATGAGAGAAGCCAGTTTTGCAAAACCTTCTTCCGTTTTGTTCTACTCAGACCCCAGATAGATTGGATGCTGCCTGTGCTCACTGTTAAGGGCAATCTTCTTTACTTTGACTGTCTATGAATTCAAATGCTAAGCTCTTCTAGAAACACCCTCTCAGCTTCACACAAAATGTGTGTGTGTTATGAGAGGTATTTAGGCATTTCTTAGTCCACTCATGTAGACACATGTTGTGGGTTATAACATTTTGACCAGTGTAAACAATCCTTGTTCGCTCAACAAAATTTTTTCCTGGGGGCTGG
>NW_004955432.1:6088462-6094348 GCF_000276665.1 Chinchilla lanigera
AACACAAAATTTTTTCCTAATCTATTCTCTTAATCTTGATACTTCTAATTTTTCACATTAGTTTTTATTTGGTAAACTTTTATTTGTTATCATATTTTAACATTCCTGTAAAAGGACCAGGTGTGTTCTAGAAAACATATCAGTGTGACCACAGTGAATAGGAAGAGGCTCTAAAAGTTGAGAGGGAGATCTGGCTGGGTTAAATGTTGGCAAGTCCTTTTGTTTACACTCAGAGGAAGCTAGAAAATCACCAACGGAGTTCTTTCTTTTTTAGGTATAATTGCTATTTAAGTTTATTGGTACAATTTAGGTACACAGAGTGACCACAGTCATTGTAAGGAATTTGTATCTTTACATGATATGCCATGTTTCCTCTTTTCTTTCCCATTCCCATCCCCTCTTTTCAAACCCCTACCCCCTCCCCATTCACAAAGCTCAGTTTTTATTTTATCCTTCTTTTCTCATTATGGCATTCTTAAAGCTCAGGTGGCATAATTAAACTTTTGTAAGAACCAGTATAGCTCTTGCGTCAGGTTGCACTGAGACAAAAGCAGAAAGAGCAGTCCTACATGGTTGAGTCTTTTTTTTTTTTTTTGGTACCAGAAATCAAACTCAGGGCCTTGTGCCTGCCAGACAGGCACTGTGCCACTGAGCTACATCCCCAACCCTACATGGTTGAAATGGATCATGACAGTGGCTCAGACTAGCATGGAGGTGATTAGAATTAGCTTATCTAAAACTGTTAGACACTGATATGTGTGAAGAGAAAGTTGAGAGCATGTACAGGTAATTGCATGTAGTTATGGGTAAGAGATCTTTCAATTATGCCTTCCAATATTTTTATTAAAATAGCTGGAAAAACGGACTTGCCATTGTGAGACTTTGTGAGAAGAAGATAACAGGTGGAAGAAGAGCTCCATTTTGAATATGATAACTTAATGATGCCCCTTAGATATCCAGCTGGACATGTTAGGAAAGCAATTTGAATATATTAACTTATAGTTCAGTGATGAGGCTTGGCTCAGAGAGGCATGTTAGAGATTTTTCATGAGAATGTCAGTATTTGAAGTCGCGAGCTTGTAGGCGATCACCTAGGGAATGACCAGTAGATCAAGAGAAAAGTACAAGGATGGAGCCCTAGGGCATGTCAATATTGCACACCATGATGCAAGAGAGAAAAGACCAGAGTGATGTTTTTGAGCACATAATAATGGACAGTGTCCACTGAGTGAGTGGAATACTTGAGTTTTAGATGAGCGAGCTGACTGTATTCAAGGCAGCAGGGGAGAAGATTGAGTACATACAGTATTGCAATATAAGAATTATATCTGTGTTGATACAATGTGGCCTGAGGAAAAAAAATTATTTAGTGTAAAATTTTTCCTTTTCAGGTATAGTAATTAGGAAAATAACTGATATCAGGCCCTATTCCTTTAACTAGAACTGGAAGGAAATAAAGAGGGAAATAAAATTCTGTAACTTGAGGACAGAGAGCTCAGCAGTGGTTAGAAGTTGATGAAGTTCCCAGAAAAAGACAACAGGGTGAAGGCTGTACAGCTATTGATATAGAAAAAGGAAACTTCCGACCTGAAAGATATCTGGGACTGAGTTCATGTTCTCTAAAATTGAAGAATGAATTTGAGGAACAACAGAGGTTAAGAGTAGAATATATTTATTGAGGGAAAGAAAGCTTCTCTCCGAGGGAGGGACAGAAGGGGATTCGAGCCAAGGATCTTGCCTTTTCTAGGGATTTAATAGAGCAAATCCACGAGGTGAGGTGGGTCCAAGGTGGGGAAAAAATGGAAAATCACAAGGTGGGCACAAGGCAGGACAAAACTATGGTCAACCAATAAGATTACAAGCATAATTGCTCAGGTAAAATTGATTATATCAGGATCAAATAGGGAAGTGAGTCACATAGCAAGCAGGCAAGAATACAGAACAGAGGTTTTTCCTGTAGAGGGTTGAGTTAGTGACTCTTCCTGGCTTTCTCAAGGTGATAGAGACCTATTTAGAATATCAGTCCCTTATGTTTACCCTTAGGGATGTATGTGGATGCATTTGTTTTATCCTTTGTCCTGAGGTCTGACCCACAGTTGCAAGGTATCACATTTTGTGCACTGGCTCCTTCTGATGGCCTACCCCTGTCTGACTGCCTATAACATTTTATTTAACTGAGTTGCATGCAGCACTGTCACAAAATAGGATGCCTGGTATGCATATCTTCTGAAGATGATAACCTAAAACCTAAAAGACTTCTCCCATGGAATTCAAAACAAGGGCAAAGCCAAAATATGCATGTTATATATTGTCATACATTTGTCTATGGTCATTATCTCATACCAAATCTATTTTTCTTATCAGAAATATGTTAGGTATTTTGAGAACCTTGCACATGTCCATTATACAATATAATGTTCTGTGGTGAGTTCAAAGTCTATTTTAATAGTTTTAATGAAGGTATGCGAGAAAAATTTAGTAGTATGAAGTTAGACTTCAAATTGCTAATTTTATTTATTAAATGTTAGTGTTGATTGTGGACTAATACATCTTACTCTCACTCCTGGCAGAACAGAAATATGGTTTTTTGAAGAGGAAGTCAGCTTTTGTTTGCTCGAACTATACATTAAACAGATGTATATGCTCTATTTTCTTTATCCATTATTCTATCAGTGAGATGGACACTTGAATTTTTCCTGTATTTTGACTACCGTGCATAATACTGCAACCAATATGGGAGTGTAGCTGTCTCTTCAAGGTTCTGATGGACCTTGCAATTAAGTGGGATTCCTGGATCATGTGGCAGTTCTATTTTTAATTTTTGAGGAACCTCTTTATTATGTATTTTTCTTCTGATTTCACATTGGATTTTGTTGAATAGAGTGAAAGAAAACAATAGCTACGAAAATATGACAATAGATTGTTTTTAGTTTGTAACATATTCTCACATAAGACCAGTCCCCTGGAGTTTTACCAAATGAGCTCTGAGCTGAGCCTGTCCAATCCTGATCTACTTCACCCAATAAGAGATTTATTTCTCTGTTCAGTTTTATAAATGGCATATTACAAAACTGATTACTTTTTCCTTTAAAAAATCCTTGTCGTTCTCTGTCATATTTATCTTACAATTAACTATTGAGCACTTAGCATACACAAAGCTTTTTTCCTAACTAGAGGAGTAGCAGACTAGACAAAGTCTCTCCCCAGAGGAGCTTATGTTTCACATTTGAACTGCTCATGTTTTCAAATTTCTCAACTACGAATTAAAACTTTGGCTAGGGGATTCTGAAATAAATGACAGTTTGAATGCTTATCAGCTCCCTAACTCCCAATTATTTCTCTGTCACAGGAGACAGCATATATACTCTGCTACTCCCAGAGGGTCTTGGTTCCTGTATACTTTGATTTCTGTAGGGGAAAAGTCATGCTTACTTGATTGTGCAGAGCTCTGGGAGGTCTCTGTCTTTCTAGACATGGTGGATCTGCAGGAAAGTCGGAAGCTGAAAGTGGGCTGCCTCTTACACTGAGGATGATCTGGACTAGTCTTCAAAAGCTGATACTTGGTTTGTACTCTTGTTTTATAAACAATTTAATCACTGTTTCAAAATTATGTACCCCAGTGGAAGGTGTATGGAGAAAAATGAAAACAAAATAGTGACATCAGGAGTACATTAGATGGCTTTTTATGCAGCCAATACATATATGTAAAATATCACTGAAAGAGCATACATTAGGAAAGAGAACAACTGACTCAGATGTCATTGAAGGAACTATGTAATCAGGCACAAGTATGACACAAGAAGGCAACTGGAAAAGTGAATTTGAATGAGATTTAGGGTTAACAGCTTAATGAGGAATTGTGTTTAGCTGAACAGAATGATAAAATGACAATATTTCCAAAAGAGCCAAATTGAATTTCACAAAGAAGTCCATACGCTTTTGTGAAATAACTCAAACCTGGATAGAGTTTTGTTAAAATTAAGCAAAAACATTCCTGGTGTGAGATAACATCAACACATTTGGTTCATTCTTAAAATTCATTCAAGTAATACTTTTCACATTTTCTTGTGTTACCAAATCAACTAGAAACTGATTTTACCCTTATGAATCACACACACATTCATACAGTGATGACACTGTTTAAAAGTGAAATGAAAATCACAATTTCTTATGCAGTCACACAATAAGAAAGTTTGGTGATTGTCTTGGAAATATCCATCAAATAATAGAATTTTCTCTGGGGATTTTAGAAATAGGCAAATCTAATGAAGAAGAAGAGTCACATTGCAATTCAGCACACGCTCTTCTTGAAAAGACTGATGTATTAAATATTTATGCAAACACATTAAATTGGCAAGTGTATGAAAACATTATTACATATTCATCACCTTCACATTTCATCTTTTTGAAGAGAACTTCTTTGCTATAAAACTAAAATAGATGAGTACGAGTTCTCCAAAATCACATTTTCCAAATTTCATAACACCAGATAGTTTTTCTTCAGAGTTTATATTAACTCACATAAATAACAAAATTAATGTTGGAACTGGAAAAGGCTAATAATTTATTCAAAAGAGAAGCACTAAAGTGCTGCTTCATCATTGGCCTTTCCTGCAAAACCTGCACCAGAGCCTCCTGATATTAGAAATGCTTCCTAAGGGTGCCTGTTCACTTTGGGAAATAAACGAGCTCTTTTAGGTCATGGAGTTATTTACAAAACAATTGATTTGTAACAAAAGTCAAATGTCATCAGAGAATTAATGCATTCCTAAACTAACCTAACTTCTCCTGAAGTATAATAAATCCTGAATGACTCCAACATTTTATGATCTTTGGAAAGCATTACTTGAATTAAAATGAAATTGAGTACACCTCTCACTGAAGTCCAGAAAGTGGAAATGATTTTATATATATTCTAAAAATATACGTGTTTAATATAAACTGCCTCATTACATCGATGCAGCGTTCTGCATTCACAGCTTGCTTTCTCCTTTCCACATTTCCCTGCTATCCGCAGTCCCTGTTCCTTCCAGTGATCGTTATTTATGTGATTTGTGCCTGTCATATCCCCTTATATGTGTATCTGCTCATCCTTCTGCCCATTTTCCATGAGCTTGTCTTTCTTTTTTGCCTGCATCTCTTTCCCTTTGTCATCCTCTTTGATGTTTGCAACACCATTGCCTTACTTGATAATTTTTCTCCTTTGCAGTCCTCATGCTTTGTGTTTTGATAGTTTCTTCACGGCATCCAGCCTGTGGTGTACGGAAGAACAGGTTCTTAGCACAGCTATCTTACCTATAGTACAGTGAGGAAAGTCCCTATGTTAACACAGAAGAATGGAGGAGGAAGAGATAGGGAAAGGTCAGAGATATGCAGGACTGACTTCGAAAGGAACTTCGAACTTTATTCAAGTACAACTCATCTTCTTCCATAAACCAGTCCAAACCTCTGTTGCTTTTGTGTGGCCAAGTTCAGCTGTCATTGGAGCTTCTTGAACACATTGCTATTAGAGTTAGAAGGACATTTTTTATCTTATTAAAGACTTTTTTTTAAACTTGACAATATAATATTTTAAAGTATAGAAAAATCAGTGGTTAGCATAAACTTACCAAGAACTACATATTTACACAAATGCCTTTATACAATTTTTTTGTGTTGTATATATACACAGTGCATATATATATACTTGTGATCATGGTATATTTATAACTGTGTATTGTGCTTGATCTCAAATTGTTATTTGAATTTTCAGTGTTTCTGCATGTCTAATTTACCATTTGTATTTTTTAATTAGGAAACACTTAGGTCTTGTGTTAAGATTCTATGAATCTATATGTGTGCTCTATCTATAGTTATTTATACTTTCAATTATAATACCATCTTAGG